>NW_024115855.1:0-66560 GCF_003073215.2 Triticum urartu | reverse complement strand
CAAGCTTGATGTGATCAAACATCGCACGCTCCCTCTACCATCGAGATTGGTGTTTGCGTTGAGCATAGACATGATTGGATTATGTCTATCGCAATACGGTTATTCATTTAAGGAGAATAACGGTTACTCTGTTTATTTGAATAATACCTTCAATGGTCTTGCACCTAAAATGAATGGTTTATTGAATCTCGATCGTAGTGATACACATGTTCATGCCAAAATATATAAGATAGTAATGATAGTACCACCTACTTGTGGCACTGCCACGTAAGTCATATCGCTATAAAACGTATGAAGAAGCTCCATGATGATGGATCTTTGGGCTCACTCGGTTTTTGAAAAGTTTGAGACATGCGAACCATGTCTATTGGTGTATATGCATGAAGAAACTCCATGCAAATGGACCGTTTGGACTCACTTGATTTTGAATCACTTGAGACATGCAAATCATACCACATGGGCAAGATGACTGAAAGCCTTGTTTTCAGTAAAATGGAACTAGAAAGCAACTTGTTGGAAGTAATACATTTTGATGTGTGCAGCCCAATGAGTGCTGAGGCGTGTAGTGGATATCGTTATGTTCTTACTTCACAGATGATTTGAGTAGATGTTGAGTATATTTACTTGATGAATCACGAGTCTGAATTATTGAAAGGTTCAAGTAATTTCAGGGTGAAGTTGAAAGATCGTCGTGACAAGAATATCTATGATATGATCATAGAGATGAATATCTGAATTACGAGTTTCGCACAGAATTAAGACATTGTGGAAATTGTTTCACAACTAATACAGCCTGGAACACCATAGTGTGATGGTGTGTCCGAACATCATAACTGCACCCTATTGGATATGATGCATACCATGATGTCTCTTATCGAATTACCACGATAGTTTATGGGTTAGGCATTAGAGACAACCACATTCACTTTAAATAGGGCACCACGTAATTCCGATGAGATGACACCGTATAAACTATGGTTTAGAGAAACCTAAGCTGTCATTTCTTAAAAGTTTGGGGCTGCGACGCTTATGTGAAAAAGTTTCAGGCTGATAAGCTCGAACCCAAAGCGGATAAATGCATCTTCATAGCACACCCAAAACAGTTGGGTATACCTCCTGTCTCAAATCCGAAAGCAATAAGGGATTGTTTCTAGAATCGGGTCCTTTCTCGAGGAAAAGTTTCTCTCGAAAGAATTGAGTGGGAGGATGGTGGAGACTTGATGAGGTTATTGAACCGTCTCTTCAACTAGTGTGTGGCAGGGCACAGGGAGTTGTTCCTGTGGCACCTACACCAATTGAAGTGGAAGCTTATGATAGTGATCATGAAACTTCAGATCAAGTCACTACCAAACCTCGTGGGATAACAAGGATGCGTACTACTTCAGAGTGGTACGTAATCCTGTCTTGGAATTCATGTGGCTAGACAACAATGAACCTACGAGCTATGGAGAAGCAATGGTGGGCCTGAATTCCGATAAATGGCTCGAGGCCATAAAATCCGAGAAAGGATCCATGTATGAAAACAAAGTGTAGACTTTGGAAGAACTACTTGATGGTCGTAAGGCTGTTAGGTACATATGGATTTTAAAAGGAAGACGGACAATGATGGTAAGTATCACCATTAAGCAAGCTCGACTTGTCGTTAAGATGTTTTCCGACAAGTTCAAGGAGTTGACAACGATGAGACTTTCTCACTCGTAGCGATGCTAAGAGTCTGTTGGAATTATATTAGCGATTACTGCATTATTTATGAAATCTTGGAGATAGGATGTCAAAACATTGTTTCCTCGACGATTTTCTTGAGGAAAGGTTGTATGTGATACAACCGGAAGGTTTTGTCAATCCTGAAAGATGCTAATAAGTATGCAAAGCTCCAGCAATCCTTCTAAGGACTGGAGTAAGCATCTCAGAGTTGGAATGTATGCTTTGATGAGATGATCAAAGATTTTGGGTTTATACAAAGTTTATGAGAAACTTGTATTTCCAAAGAAGTGAGTGGGAGCACTATAGAATTTCTGATGAGTATATGTTGTTGACATATTATGGATCAGAAATGACGTAGGATTTCTGGAAAGCATATAGGGTTATTTGAAAGTGTTTTTCAATGGAAAGCCTGGATTAAGCTACTTGAACATTGAGCATCAAGATCTATAAGGATAGATCAAAACGCTTAATGGTACTTTCAAATGAGCACATACCTTGACATGATCTTGAAGGTGTTCGAGATGGATCAGTCAAAGAAGGAGTTCTTGCCTGAGTTGTAAGGTATGAAGTTAAGACTTAAAGCTCGACCGCGGCAGAAGAAAGAGAAAGGACGAATGTCGTCCCCTATGCTTTTGTCATAGGCTCTATACGGTATGCCATGCTGAGTACTGCACCTGATGTGTGCCTTGCCACATGTATGGCAACAGGGTACAAAGGTGATCCAGGAGTGGATCACTAGATAGCGGTCAAAATTATCCTTGGAGTAATAAGGACATGTTTCTCGATTATGGAGGTGATAAAGAGTTCGGCGTAAAAGGTTACATCGATGCAAGCTTTAACACATATCCGAATGACTCTGAGTAGCAAACCGGATACGTATAGTGGAGCAACCATTTGGAATAGCTCCAAGTGGAGCGTGGAAGCAGCATTTATAATATGACCTAGAGATTTGCAAAGTACATACGGATCTGATTGTTGCAGACCCGTTGACTAAAACCTCTCTCACAAGCAAAACATGATCAAAACCCAGAACTCATTGAGTCTTAATCACATGATGATGTGAACTAGTTTAGCGACACTAGTAAACTCTTTGGATGTTGGTCACATGGCGATGTGACCTGTGAGTGTTAATCACATGGCGATGTGAACTAGATTATTGACTCTAGTGCAAGTGGGAGACTGTTGGAAATATGCCCTAGAGGCAATAATAAATTGATTATTATTATATTTCCTTGTTCATGATAATCGTTTATTATCCATGCTAGAATTGTATTGATAGGAAACTCAGATAAATGTGTGGATACATAGACAACACCATGTCCCTAGTAAGCCTCTAGTTGACTAGCTCGTTGATCAATAGATGGTTACGGTTTCCTGACCATGGACATTGGATGTCGTTGATGATGGGATCACATCATTAGGAGAATGATGTGATGGACAAGACCCAATCCTAAGCATACCACAAGATCGTGTAGTTCGCATGCTAAAGCTTTTCTAATGTCAAGTATCATTTCCTTAGACCATGAGATTGTGCAACTCCCGGATACCGTAGGAATACTTTGGGTGTGCCAAACGTCACAACGTAACTGGGTGGCTATAAAGGTGCACTACGGGTATCTCTGAAAGTGTCTGTTGGGTTGGCACGATTCGAGACTGGGATTTGTCACTCCGTGTGACGGAGAAGTATCTCTGGGCCCACTCGGTAGGACATCATCATAATGTGCACAATGTGATCAAGGAGTTGATCACGGGATGATGTGTTACGGAATGAGTAAAGGGACTTGCCGGTAACGAGATTGAACAAGGTATCGGGATACCGACGATCGAATCTCGGGCAAGTATCATACCGCTAGACAAAGGGAATTGTATACGGGATTGATCGAATCCTCGACATCGTGGTTCATCCGATGAGATCATCGTGGAACATGTGGGAACCAACATGGGTATCCAGATCCCGCTGTTGGTTATTGAACGGAGAACGTCTCGGTCATGTCTGCATGGTTCCCGAACCCGTAGGGTCTCTACACTTAAGGTTCGGTGACGCTAGGGTTATAGGGAATAGATATACGTGGTTACCGAATGTTGTTCGGAGTCCCGGATGAGATCCCGGACGTCACGAGGAGTTCCGGAATGGTCCGGAGGTAAAAATTTATATATGGGAAGTCCTGTTTTGGTCGCCGGAAAAGTTTCGGGGTTTATCGGTAACGTACCGGGACCACCGGGAGGGTCCCGGGGGTCCACCAAGTGGGGCCAACAGCCCCGAAGGGCTGCATGGGCCAAGTGTGGGAGGGGACCAGCCCCAGGTGGGCTGGTGCGCCCCCCCACCAAGGCCCAAGGCGCAAGGGAGAGTGGAAGGGGGCAAACCCTAGGCTCAGATGGGCCTAAGGCCCACCTAATGGTGCGCCTCCCTCTCTTCCCCCCTTGGCCGACCCCCTAGATGGGATCTAGGGCTGGCCTCCAGCCCTAGGGGTGGAAACCTAGATGGGGGCGCAGCCCCTCCCCTCCCCCTATATATACTTGAGGTTTTGGGCTGCCAGAGACACGGATTCAATCTCCTTCTTGGCGCAGCCCTACCCCTCTCCCTCCTCGTCTCTTGCGGTGCTTGGCGAAGCCCTGTTGGAGTACCACGCTCCTCCACCACCACCACGCCGTTGTGCTGCTGCTGGATGGAGTCTTCCTCAACCTCTCCCTCTCTCCTTGCTGGATCAAGGCATGGGAGACGTCACCGGGCTGTACGTGTGTTGAACGCGGAGGTGCCGTCCGTTCGGCACTAGGATCTCCAGTGATTTGGTTCACGACGAGTATGACTCCTTCAACCCATTCTCTTGAACGCTTCCGCATAGCGATCTACAAGGGTATGTAGATGCACTCTCCTTCCCCTCGTTGCTGGTTTCTCCATAGATAGATCTTGGTGACACGTAGGAAAATTTTGAATTTCTGCTACGTTCCCCAACAGTATCTGCATTGATACAATCTGACGAATGCAAAATAGCTAAGACCCACTTTACCCAATGGGTCGTGGACTCTCCATCCTCTTGAACACAAGCGGCCAGATCCACAATCGACATGGGTTGCTTACAAGTATCTTTGAAGTTCTGGATAAACCGGTGCTTCAATTCGGCTCGTGACCCGACAGAGTTAGTTGGTAAGCTTTTCAACCAAGTACGAGCTGTTCCTTCCAACATCATGGTGAAGTATTTAGCACATACCGCTTCATCCACATTTAACATCTCCATTGTCATCTCGTAGCTTTCAACCCATGCTTCTGGCTGCAGATCGGCGGTATAATTGGGTACTTTACGAGGTCCTTTGAAATCCTTAGGCAGCCTCACATTACGCAAAGCTGGGGTAAGACACGGCACCCCTAAGGAACTGAATACCACACCTGGCTCTATTAAAGTGGTAGGGTGAACCGGAGTAGGTTGACGGGCTCCGTGCAGAGCTGCTAACTCGGCCTCTCGACGCGCGCGACCATGGTCTACCACATCATGCGCATTAGCACCTTCCCCTGCCGGGTTGTGCCCTCGCGGCAGATTACGGTGACGTGCGCTACTTGATACGGCCGGTTCATCCTCAACGTGCCTGCTGTAGCTTCGGCTTGGACGGGGGGTGGAATGAATCCTCTCACGGCTGTGCGAATATGCCTGCTGCTGGTTTAGAGCTGTTTGAAGGAGATCCCTGGCCCGTCGTGCCTCAATTGCAACTGGTGATTCGCCGTCGGTCGGGAGGGCTGCCAATCATGAAGCGGCGGCCACAATGTTGTCCAACGGGTTGGAGTAATGCCCGGGAGGTGTTGGAACATACTGTGGCACAATGTTGTTCTAACGAGGCGGGTCCATCGTGCGCGGCTGAACCAGCGCTCCTGTTCCCGGCGCCTCCGTCCGGTTTAATATTGGCTAGTTACTAGTTCCTGCTCCTGGCGTATTGAAGAGATTTCATGGCTCATAACCCGACGGGAGATGCGATCGGTATCTTCTTCACATGACTTCTTCGAAAGCGTTATGACCCAGCCTAATCCGGTAGGCCTGAGCTTCCAACCCGGCCCGTTCTGTAGCCATCCTAGCGTTCTCTACCGCTAGGTCCGCTTTAGCCTGAGCTATCTAATCTTTCACCTTTGCAATTTCCACGTTGTGCTGATCCCGGGCTGCTGCATCCACCTCTGCGGCCATCAATGTTGCCAAAGTGTCGAACAAGTCAGACAAAACTTGAGCCGGAGGCGGCACAGAGTTTCCTGCCCCCGTTGGCGTGGCCATTGTGGAACCGGAGAGTATTGCTGCGGCAGTTGATGAGTGAGGCGCTGACTGTGTACCGGCCATGAAGATAGCGGCCTGGTTTGGCAGATCAGGAGAATCCAGAATACTATTGCCCTCGGAACCTCCACCGATCCGGCCATCCTGCAACTGATAGAGCGATTCGGTCTCTCCAGAAGACTCGTCGTCGGAGCAGACAACGGTTTCTCCATCGGATGCTGGTCCGTCCTCATATTCTGCTCCATGGATGAGACCTACGAAAACATGCTTCGCCACGGGCTGAACCGGGGAAGGGCTTGCACGCTGAGCCGTCTCGATGATGTCGGTGCAGGTGTCCGGCTCAGGGCCCGGTTCGCCAATCTTGCCGATGAAGACGTGAATCCCACCAAAGGGGACCCAGTACCCGTATTCGATTGAATCGGCCTCGGGGCCCCATCCTGCGTTGTCGATGTAGAGCTTGCCACGACGACTCTTTGTCATCCGGCACACAGCGTATCCCTTGAGTCCATCAAAGCTGCCCTTTAAGAACTCGAAACCATCGTGCGATAGCCCCACGGTGGGCGCCAACTATCGTGGGTTTGTCACAACAGATGTCCTCATGAAAGGACTTAGTCGTGGAGCCACCGCAATGGGTTAGCTTAAAGGGGTTAAACCGGACAAGGGGACACAGGGAGTTTATACTAGTTCGGCCCCTTCGATGAAGGTAAAAGCCTACGTCTAGTTGTGATTGGTATTGCTTGGGTTTCGAAGACCAGGGAGCGAATCCGCTTTGTCTGGCTCTCGAATTATTGTCTGTCCCTAAACCACTGCCAGGTCGTCCCTTTATATACATAGGTTGACGCCCTCCGGTTTACAGAGTCCTGAAGCCGGATCATAGATGTGTCCGGTTCGGTCTCTACACTTCCTATCTTACAATGCAAGTTACATAATTAGGTCGGTTTACATCTACAGGCCTTAACTCTCCTCTGGGCCTTGGGCCTTCATGAAGCGCCATCATTCTTACATCTTCATGGGCTTCTAATCTTCATAAATCTAATCCGGCTACTCCTGGCCGGTTTACATCCAGTAGTAATATCCCCAACAAATACCTTATGTGCAGTTCTATCTCCAGTGCCGTGTCCTCCATAAGCTTCGGAGTGACACTTGCGTAGGATCTGTTCCTGTTCATGCTCAGGTACACAACGTCTAATAACACCATCTACTCCTTCTTTATAAAGATGTCGGTCATCCCAAAAGTAATGTCTCAAATCATAGAAAAACTTTTTCTTTTGCTGGTATGTGAAACTAGGTGGTATAAATTTAGCCACAATGTAATTAGCATAATCAGCATACCATGGAGTACTACGAGAAGCATTTATCACATTTAATTGCTCATCCGGAAAGCTATCATCAAAAGGTAGTGGGTCATCAAGAACATTTTCTAACCTAGACAAGTTGTCTTCAACGGGTTTCTCAACTCCCTTTCTATCAACAATATGCAAATCAAATTCTTTTAGCAAGAGAACCCATCTAATAAGTCTAGGTTTAGCATCTTTCTTTTCCATAAGATATTTAATAGCAGCATGATCCGTGTGAATAGTTACTTTAGAATCAACAATATAAGGTCTGAACTTATCACAAGCAAATACAACTGCTAAGAATTCCTTTTCAGTAGTAGCATAATTTCTTTGAGCATTGTCTAGAGTTTTACTAGCATATTGAATAACATTTAATTTCTTATCAAATCTTTGCCCTAGAACAGCACGTACAGCATAATCACTAGCATCACACATAATTTCAAAGGGTAAATTCCAATCAGGTGGCTGAACAATAGGTCCAGAGATCAATGCTTTCTTAAGTATTTCAAATGCTTCTACACAATCATCATAAAAGACAAATGGTATATCTTTTTGTAATAAATTAGTCAGAGGCCGAGAAATTTTTGAGAAGTCCTTAATGAACCTCCTATAAAATCCGGCGTGACCAAGGAAACTTCTTATACCTTTGATGTCCTTGGGACATGGCATCTTTTCAATAGCATCAACCTTGGCTTTATCAACTTCAATACCTCTTTCAGAGACTTTGTGCCCCAAGACAATACCTTCATTAACCATAAAGTCGCACTTTTCCCAATTCAAGACAAGATTAGTTTCTTCACATCTCTGCAAAACTCGATTAAGGTTTCTCAAGCAATCATCAAAAGAGGATCCATAGATGGAAAAATCGTCCATGAAAACCTCACAAATCTTTTCACAAAAGTCAGAGAATATAGCCATCATGCATCTTTGAAAGGTAGCAGGTGCATTACATAAACCAAAAGTCATACTTCTATAGGCAAAGGTACCAAAAGGGCAAGTAAAAGTAGTCTTTGATTGATCATTGGCTGACACGGGTATTTGAGAGAAACCAGAATAACCATCTAGAAAGCAAAATGTGTATGTTTGGATAATCTTTCTAGCATTTGATCAATAAAAGGTAAGGGGTAATGATCTTTCTTAGTAGCCTTATTTAATTTGCGGAAACCAATTACCATCCTATAACATGTAATAATTCTTTGCGAAATCAATTCATCTTTATCATTAGGGACGACAGTAATACCTCCCTTCTTAGGGACACAATGGACAGGACTTACCCACTGACTACCAGCAATGGGATAAATTATACCTGCCTCAAGGAGCTTTAGTATTTCTTTTCTTACCACTTCCTTCATCTTAGGATTCAGCCGCCGTTGATGATCACGAACTGGTTTGGCATCTTCCTCCAAATTTATTTTATGTTGACATAGAGTGGGACTAATGCCCTTAAGATCATCAAGAGTATATCCAATAGCAGCATGATGCTTATTCAGAGTTTTCAATAATCTCTCTTCTTCATGCTCTGAAAGGTTAGCACTAATAATAACAGGATATATCTTTTTCTCATCGAGATAAGCATATTTAAGAGTATCAGGTAACGGTTTGAGCTCAAACACGGGATCACCCTTGGGTGGAGGAGGATCCCATAGGATTTCAACAGGCAAATTGTGTTTCAGGATAGGTTCCTGTTTAAAGAATACTTCATCTATTTCCCTTCTTTCATACATAAACATATCATTTTCATGCTCTAGCAAATATTGTTCTAAAGGATCACTAGGAGGTACGGCAATAGAAGCAAGACCAATAATTTCATCCTTACTAGGTAATTCCTCTTCACAATGTTGTCTACTAAATTTAGAGAAATTAAACTCATGAGACAAATCACCCAAGCCAATAGTAACAACATTCTTTTCGCAGTCTATCCTAGCATTAACTGTGTTCAAGAAGGGTCTACCAAAAATAATGGGACAAAAGCTATCTTGTGGGGAACCAAGGACAAGAAAATCAGCAGGATATTTAGTTTTCCCACACAAGACTTCAACATCTCTAACAATTCCAATGGTTGATATTGTATCTCTATTAGCAAGTTTGATGGTAACATCAATACCTTCTATCTCAGCAGGTGCAATTTCATGCATAATTTCTTTGTATAAGTCATGAGGTATAGCACTAGCACTAGCACCCATATCACATAAGCCATGATAACAATGATGTCCTATTTTAACATAAATAACAGGCATGCCTACCATAGGTCTATGTTTATCTTTAGCACAAGGCTTAGCAATTCTTCGAACAAGCCCCTCAGAGGATTACTTTCCATAGTAACAAGTGACAATAAATTTCAGCACACTATATAAATTTTTCCTTACCAAATTCCACCTACCAAAGGTGCTTCACTCCCCGGCAACGGCGCCAGAAAAGAGTCTTGATGACCCACAAGTATAGGGGATCTATCGTAGTCCTTTCGATAAGTAAGAGTGTCGAACCCAACGAGGAGCAGAAGGAAATGATAAGCGGTTTTCAGCAAGGTATTCTCTGCAAGTATTGAAATAAGTGGTAACAGATAGTTTTGTGATAGGATAATTTGTAACGAGCAACAAGTAACAAAAGTAAATAAAGTGCAGCAAGATGGGCCAATCCTTTTTGTAGCAAAGGACAAGCCTGGACAAACTCTTATATAGAGAAAAGCGCTCCCAAGGACACATGGGAATTATCGTCAAGCTAGTTTTCATCACATTCATATGATTCGCGTTCGGTACTTTGATAATTTGATATGTGGGTGGACCGGTGCTTGGGTGCTGTTCTTACTTGAACAAGAATCCCACTTATGATTAACCTCCATTGCAAGCATCCGCAACTACAACAAAAGTATTAAGGTAAACCTAACCACAACATGAAACATATGGATCCAAATCAGCCCCTTTCGAAGCAACGCATAAACTAGGGTTTAAGCTTCTGTCACTCTAGCAAACCATCATCTACTTATTAATTCCCAATGCCTTCCTCTAGGCCCAAATAATGGTGAAGTGTTATGTAGTCGATGTTCACATAACACCACTAGAGGATAGACAACATACATCTCATCAATATATCGAGTGAATACCAAATTCACATGAATACTAATAGCAAGAATTCTCCCATGTCCTCAGGAACAAACGTAACTACTCACAAAGCATATTCATGTTCATAATCAGAGGGGTATTAATATGCATAAAGGATCTGAACATATGATCTTCCACCAGATAAACCAATTAGGAGTAATCCACACTATAAGGAGTAATCCACACTACTAGCAACCTACTAGTACCAATCCCGGACTTGAAGACAAGAATTGGATACAAGAGATGAACTAGGGTTTTGAGAGGAGATGGTGCTGGTGAAGATGTTGATGGAGATTGCACATAAGATTTGGTCAAAGTCAAACTACACAAAGTTTGAGCAAATTTATATAAAAAAGAATCAACATCTACAATACTAAAGCTATATGGTATCAAAATTCATTTCATGGTGCATCTAATATATTGGTTTCATACTGTGATTGTTGATATTCTTTCTTATAAAGTTGGTCAAACTTTACAAAGTTTGACTTCGACCATATTTTATATGCAGACTAAAAAGAAACGGAGGGAGTACAAACATTTCCTAAATGTTGAGCAATGATATTTTACACAGTATGAACATTTTTTAATGTGGAATGAACACTTCTAAAAAAATTATCTTTTCATAATAATGTATATACTCTTTTAATAGAAATAAAATTAAAAAGGAAAAACACATGTGTGACGTCAGGTCTACTGGCTCCCTATAGGCGAGCTATGCTTCCGTCTCACCTTGCCCATCCACCAGGCCGTGGTGGCTCTGGCTGCTCTGCCTCCTACACTCCGGGCCGAGCTCGCTTGCCTCCGTCTAGACAGAACCTCGCACTATGGCCTCTAGCTCCTACTCTCCTCCTTAACTGGTTGCGACGAGCACGGGCTCGCACAGCTTCACCCTCCTCCCTGGCGTCGTCTCGCTCACTCAACTGAGCTGCTGCTTTGCCTCATTCCGACGAGGACCTTCTACTCCGCCTTCTTCCATAACACAGGTGTGAACCATTGTTGCCCGAACTGGCCGCTGTCGTCTCTCTCATCAGGTGTGTCTTCTTGATTTTCTCTCACCAACTGCAGCTGGCGCTCAAGCTTGTTAATTAGAGGCGACAGAACACGCTCGCGATGCGCACATAGGGTCGCCGCCGCTGCTGGACTCTCCAAGGGTCTCGCCTTCCGTGTCTAGTTTTTGTAAATCTAATATTGTATGTGGCTTCAGTTTAGCCATCACTTTTGTCTTCACTAGTGTATTTGGCTTCAGTTTAGTGTATAATTTGGTTTAGCCGTCACTCTGTTTTCACTAGCAAACGCCAAGTCTTGGATTGGTTGCATCCACACTCTCCATGTCCTACACACGCTCATGACTTGCACTTGTCAATGTATAATCAAGACTCGTGTAAACATACTTTTCATTTAGCTTAGGAAAACTAGCACTCTTTCTCTTGAGGTTATCATAGTCTTGGCTTGCCATGACTTCACCAAGTATTGTTGGAGATGCCATAAATTTGAGGCATTCCTGTTTGAGATCGTTACACTAATGTTGATCAGCTAACGCATATGTAGTTGCCACTGTTTGTACATCAAGACACCTGTAAAGAATAGCCTCACATATGAGCTTCAGCTTTTCAATTGCGTATCGATCGACAGCCTCGAGTAAGTGGCGTACAATCTCTTCTATGTCCTCGTCATCGAAATTGTTGAAAGGAAGCACCAAGTAGTCTGTGTACAAAATATAAGAGAGCCTTAAAAACGTCAGGTAACATATCTTGCAGGATTATAGATGATCCGTCTTTCTCCATCATTGGGCCATAGAGCTGCACCCTAAACACAGGGAACCTTGCAGCAAGCACTACCATATGTGCAAGAAATGATTCACCTTGGAAGTAGAAGGTCACGTCCGCCCCTCCTTTTGACTCTAATAGATTTTCCATATCAGTTGATAGATGGGATTGTGGCAGCTTCACTTGGGGTGAAAGTAGTAAGTCACTGCAAGTCACCAATGGATCTTTCATAACAGTGATCGAACATTCAATCAAGAAGTGGTCAAATTCCACATATTCTGCTTCAAGCAAAGTTTTCTCCATTACCTTGTCCCACACCCTCCCATCCTACATTTGCCTTCTGCACTAGATAAGTTTAACACTCCGATCTGATTCAACTCCGTGCTCTGTCCTCCTGGGGAGATCAATCGATAACAAAATATTGCCTTCACTTCAGCCTTTTCCATCATAAGCTCAACAAGAATAGAGATGTGCTTTTGGCTTTCAGCATTGATTCCTTGTGGGTAGAATCTACTGAACAGTCATACTCACCGACTTGGAAGGCATGGGACCTCATAAAATTGTTCGGTCCAGTTTCCTTGATGACACTATAGTCATTAACCACAAAGATGTGGCTATCCTGAACCACCGTCGCGTTGCAGGTCGAGACTGTAGTTCCAAACTCCATGTGCAATTCAAGTGCCTGCAATTCCACACAAGATCCTATTAGCACACAAATTATGCTTCATTATTTTAAAATAACAGAAATATATGTACTAGTGAACCACCTCGACCTATTCAAAAGGCGGGACACAATTATTGTAGGATGACCTGCCAATAACACTACTTGGCCTAGATACAAGTTATGGACCAAACTCACCTACGCGTGTTTCTTGGACCAGCCCATGGCAAAGAAGAGTTGCATCACAGGGTAGCATTATATCTCTTTTCCTCGGGCTTTCCTACAAAAAAGAGCTCGGCCCGAATGTTTTGACTGTTAGATTTGGTGAAGCGTCTCAACACCCATACATGGGTGCCCGCATGTATTTATTGATAGATTGAGAGTTGGGCTCTCGTAGGTTTACAGAGATACGGTAGTTGAACCGTGGAGAGGATTACATAGAGAGATAGAGAGAGAGAGAGAGAGAAGATAAATAAACCAATCTCTAACTACTCCTAATCCTATACGTGAGGCACAAGTACTACAAGGCTGTCACGTATTACACAATATTTCCAACACTCCCCCTTAATCACAACGACACTAAGTTGAGATTACGTCGAAATTCTTCAAAACCTTTTGTGGGTAACGCTTTTGTAAATCCATCTGCAAGCTGATCCTTTGAGGGAATAAATCTGACTTCTAATTGTTTATTTGCAACTCGTTCTCTGACAAAGTGGAAATCTATCTCAATATGCTTAGTCCTGGCATGGAAAACTGGATTAGCAGATAAATAAGTTGCACCAAGGTTATCACACCATAGACATGGGGGATGAACTTCTGAAATGCCAAGTTCCTTCAACAAGAATCCAAATGACCTCTGCTGTAGCATTGGCTAATGCTTTGTACTCTGCTTCAGTACTTGATCAAGACATAGTTGCTTGTTTCTTTGCACACCAAGAGATTAAATTAGGCCCATAGAAAATGGCAAACCCACCAGTAGATCTCCTATCATCCAAGTAGCCAGCCCAATCCACATCGGAAAATGCACTTATAAGAGTAGATGATGACTTTCGAAATGTGAGACCAACAGTCATTGTATTCTTCACATACCTCAGAATTCTCTTGGCTGCTGTCCAATGAGTGGTGGTTGGTGCATGAAGAAATTGACAGACTTTGTTAACTACGAAAGAAATATCAGGTTGTGTGAGAGTTAAGTACTGAAGACCACCAACAATGCTTCTGTAACTAGTGATATCCTCCCTGTCCAGAAGTTCTCCGGTTGTCAAAGATAAGGGTTCCGAACTGGATAATGGTGTTGGTGATGGTTTACAGTTTTGCATGCCAATTCAGTTGCATATTTAGCCTGAGATAGATGAAGACTATCACCATTCTTCTGAACCTCAATACCCAAAAAGAAGTGCAAATTTCCCAAATCTTTGAGAGCAAACTCAGAACCCAAACTCTTAAGCAACTTCGTTACGGCATCATTGGATGAGCTAGTAACAATTATGTCATCAACATATATGAGAACAAACATGGATATTTGTGGCTTAGTAAAGATAAACAGTGAGGTGTCAGATTTTGAAGGAACAAACCCAAGTGCCTGAAGCTTCATACTGAGTCTTGAGTACCATGCTCTGGGGGCTTGCTTCAACCCATACAATGCTTTGTCAAGTTTGCATATATGGAACGGCTTGTTTTTGTCCTCAAACCCAGGAGGTTGTTTCATGTACACATCTTCTTCCAGAACGCCATGCAGAAACACATTCTGCACATCTAGCTGTCTAAGGCTCCACCCCCTAGAAATAGCAATGGACAGCACAAGGCGGATGGTGGCAGCCTTAACAACAGGACTAAAAGTGTCCTCATAGTCGAGCCCATACCTTTGCTTGAAACCATTTGCCACAAGTCTGGCCTTGTAGCGATCTATGGTGCCATCTGACTTCCTTTTAATGCGATATACCCATTTGCAGTCGATGAGATTTCTGCCTTGTTGAGGAGGAACCAAGTGCCAAGTTTTATTCCTCTGTAAAGCCACAAATTCATCATTCATGGCGGTTTTCCACCTATCATCACCAAGTGCATCCATTAAATTTTTGGGTCCACCTGCCATGCAAGATAGCCCATATTTGCAGAAGTTTTTGTAATTAATTCGGGCAGAAACTCCCCTTTGTAGGCGTGTATGCGGTTCTTCAGGAGTAACCACAGGAGGTGCCGGCGCAGAAGATCCAGCAGCAACAGCCGAAGATGCAGCGCCAGGTTCAGCCGCACCCCGGGCGGGCCCGATCCCGAGGCAGAGGCGGGCGGGACGACCCAACCAGGGGAACACGCAGGGGGCCCGTGCGAGACATGTGAGGCCCCAGTGGCGGGCCCGGGCAAGGCGGGCGTCCGCATTCCCCCGGCATCAGGAGTGGGGGCGCGCCACCCGGCACCCGAGGATTGGCGCGGTGAAGAGATGTCGCTGTCGAGGCTGGTGTCGTCGGTTCCAGGTGAGATAGCGCCAGGGGCGCTAGAGGCGGGCCCGGTGGAATCAGCATCAGGGGCGGATCCCGAAGCTGGATAAGCTGCCGTCTGCAGCGATGGCGATCCCGAGACAGATCCTCCTCATGGTGTGTTGTCTCCTGAAGGGGGGCACATAAAATGACCACCTGGTTCATTATTTTGTACTCTGTTTTCACCGGGAATAATTGTTCCTGCAGCAGTAGACTTAGGCAGAGTATGATGATTAGTCACAAATAGATCAGAACTACTATTAGCACCCTCATTTTCAAGACCAGAAAGAGATGATAGCAAGAGAAGGATTTCTTGACGAAGGAGGGCACCGGAATTGGGGTGAAGTTTCTCAAACGGGAATTGAGTCTCATCAAAAACAACGTCTCTGGAGATGTAAACTCGGCCAGTCGCTACATCAAGACACTTAACTCCTTTATGTTGAGTGCTATATCCAATAAAAACACATTTCTTGGAGCGAAACATAAGTTTGCGATTGTTGTATGGACGGAGATTGGGCCAACACGCACAACCAAAAACACGAAGAGGAGTGTAGTTTGGTTTGAGATGAAGAAGACGTTTTGTGGGTGTTTCATTGTTGATAACACGGCTAGGCAGGATATTAATGAGATGAACCGCAGTTAAGAAGGCTTCATCCCAAAACTTTAGTGGCATCGAGGCAGCAGCAAGTAGTGCAAGACCTACTTCAACAATATGGCGATGCTTGCGTTCTGCACTACCGTTTTGTTGGTGAGCATGTGGACAAGAGACGTGGTGAGAGATGCCTATCTTTTGGAAAAACGAGTTGAGTTTCTCGTACTGACCACCCCAGTCTGATTGCATGGCAATGATTTTACAATCAAATTTTCTCTCGACAAGAGCTTGAAAGTTATGGAAAACTTGAAAGACATCGGAACGCTTCTTAAGGAGATAAATCCACGTGTATTTACTGTAATCATCGATGAAACTCACATAATAAGTGTGTCTACCAACGGAGGAGGGTGCTGGACCCCACACATCAGAAAAGATCAATTGCAGAGGTTTAACAGACACACTAGTAGAAATAGAATATGGTAATTGATGACTTTTTGCACGCTGGCATGAATCACAAACAGTTTCACAATTTTGCTCACCAACAAAAGGGAGTTTATTCTTGCTAAGAATTTGATAAACAATGGAAAAAGACGGGTGGCCAGACTCTAATGGCTCCAAAAGCTTGTTTGTTGAACTTGCAAAGTGTAGGAATCAATGGGTAGAGACCGTCCACGCATCTACCGCGATAAAGGACCTTCCATGTTGCCTGATCCTTGATCAAAAAGAAAAACGGATGAAATTCTATGAAGACTCCATTATCAAGGGTGATTCTATGAACAGAAGCAAGACTTTTTGATGCATGTGGAACAAGTAGGACATTATTGAGATGAATATCGCTATGAGGTGTTCTAATAGTAGATTGACCAACGTGGCTTATCATCATACCTTGACCGTTTGCTGCGGTGTTGATTTGATCATGGCCGTGATACTTCTCTTGCATGGTCAGCCTTTCCATGTCGGGGGCGATGTGCTCAGTGGCACCGGTATCGACATACCAGTTTGTGTCCACACCATAGGACATATCTGCAGCGGCTGCAACTTTCTTTTTCTGCGAATTTTCTTCATAGCGCAAACGACAATGTTTTCCTATGTGGTTAGTCTTTTTACAAATTTGACATTTGCCCTCATACTCATCATAACCTTGGAAATTGTTGCCGCCGCCGTAGCTACCTTGCTGCCCCTGGTTGTTGTTGTAGAAGGGGCGCCCATCGTTGTTGTTGTAGTGGTGACCGCGGTCACCTTGTTGTGGTAGACAGGACCACCACCATTGCCGCCTTTGTTGTAGTTGGGGTTGTTGGAGCCGCCGCCGCTGTTGTTGCCGCCACCACCACCATTGGTGGGTTTGGGCGAGACACGGTAGTTGCCTTTGCCGCCGCCGCCGCGATTCCTCGCAGCCATGTTGGCCGAGGATTTGAAGCCACCTGCACCGGAACCATGGAAAAGCTTGACCCGCTGATCAAAGTTCGCCACCATCGCGAACAGCTCATCAACAGAGACGGGCTCGACGCGGACATCCAGGGCCGAGATGATGGGCTGGTAATCCATGTCCAGCCCCGCGATGATGAAGGATAGTAGCTCCGGTTCTCTGATGGGTCTTCCTACGGCTGCAAGTTCATCCGACAGAGATCTCATATAACCAAAATAAGCAGCAGCAGATTGAGAACCTTTGTGGGCATTGGTCAGGGAGATTCAGATGTTATTCACGCGGGATGCGGATTGGGCTGTGAACATGTTTGCAAGGGATTTCCAAATCGCATGTGATGTTTCCATCGAGGCAACCTGAACTAGGATTTCTTTGGAGAGATTTCTCAGCAGATAGGCTACAATCTGCTGGTCTTGGATCAACCAAGGAGTGTAGGCAGGATTTGGAACGATCTGTTCTTTTCCTTCAGAGTTTTTGGACGAGATTGTTTTGGTAGGTTGAGGAATTGTTTGGTCGAGATACCCATAGAGGCCGGCTCCCATAATCTGAGAACGAGCCTGGGCACGCCATAGGATATAGTTGGTGCGGCTAAGGGGTTCAGACGGTGGCGGAGCCAGGATTCGAGTATAGGGGGAGCCGAGTACGTATATTGATCGAATCTTGTTGATAATTACTAGTTGCTTCTACTAAAATTGTTGATCGTTGGGGGGGGGGGGCAGGCCCTTGCTCGTCCCCCCTGGCTCCGCCCCAGGGTTCAGAGGTTTTGTTGTTCAGACTGCAGAAAGAAGCCGAACTAGAGGAGGAAGACATGGTTGCGGCTGAATTCTGATCTGGAGGAAGTTTTAATGGCAGCTAGGTTTGATCTGGTGGAGAGCTAGATGTGGAGGAAGAAGATGGCTCTGAATACCATGTTAGATTTGGTGAAGCGTCTCAACACCCATACATGGGTGCCCGCATGTATTTATTGATAGATTGAGAGTTGGGCTCTCGTAGGTTTACAGAGATACGGTAGTTGAACCGTGGAGAGGATTACATGGAGAGATAGAGAGAGAAGATAAATAAACCAATCTCTAACTACTCCTAATCCTATACGTGAGGCACAAGTACTACAAGGCTGTCACGTATTACACAATATTTCCAACATTGACTCCCATAAAATCAGAGGAAACGAACGGTGTTCCTCTGGTCTGCTACGGTGTTCCTCTGAATTAATTACTAGAAACAAAACGGCACCACAGGAAGATCAATTCCAACTGAACGGCCACTCCTACGATTTTTACTTATATATACTTCTCATATAAAAAATGAATATATGCGAACCATGCATCTATCTATGCAGCACACTACTACTAGTCTCTACTGTCTACTACTACCATCTAGTACCAGCTATGGATTGAATAACAGACCTTGAAATGGAAGAGTGCAGTGGAATGGCGACCAACGGTAGATGAGATCCCAAAGCAAAATCTTGGCCGGCAGGCTCACTAGGTAGCAAACCTAGTGAGAGAGATCGGTATTTCTCGATCTGGGTAGTGTGTTCCTGCTAGTGTGCGTGGTTGAGTTTTAAAGGATTGAAAACATGCCTTCTCGTGATAATGTTTGAGCGCTATCTATTTCCATCGGCCAATATTTAGATAATTTTAATACCATGCCAAAAAATCCCATTACAATTAATACAATAAAATGACCACATATATGTACATAAATGTTCTCACAAAATTAACTGGCTACTATATATCTCCTAGATATATTCTGTAAATGCACAAAATCCTCATCAATTTCTAGCAACTACTTTCTCCGGTATTATGAGTAAAACTTTGACCAAAATTTTAAATAGAGATTGGTTTTGCTAATACTAAGTGCACACTCCCTTATCTATACCCTCCAACATTGCTTCGAGATATGTGCTATCCAACTAACTTAGGACATACAGATTTCTTTTGTGGGTTCCTCTCAAATGATAAAACATATGTACATCAAACTTTATAGATCATTATAACTTTGGAACTTAAAATGTTGGAAAGAGAATATGGAATTTGTTGATCTAGTATAAATATACAAAATTTGATTTGGACAAAAAAACTGAATTTTTTGTTACACGTCGTAGATCGAATACGTTGTTGACCTGTAAAGTTTGATGTCCATATGCTCCTTTATTTTGGAGATGCAAAAGTGGAAAGTTCATGAATTGACCGCGAGGCACAAAATGGATGGTTAGATAAGGGGGGTACAACCACAACTTTCACTTTTAACTAATAAAATATGAATTGTGTGTCGAAAAACTATATTGTGGGAAAACATCTTTCGAATACCAAACTACTAACTTAACCCGACACGCGTCCGTAAGGAATACATTGTTGTGGTGTAGTGTACATAGGTTCATCACTTGTGCATGTAAATGTATAATAAATGCCCATGTAAATGTACTTGTCATTAACGCTTCGGAAAGTAACTAATGCCTAAACGCATTAGAAACAAAACATGACGGAGTGGCACTAAATCGAACAATAGGAATTAGTTACCATCTCGTGTTGCAAATCACCCAACATAAGCACCAAGAATATTTACTTTCATCCTCCGAATGTTTTGTAGTTGTATACATCATGCGCAGTGTGCATCTTCCTCAAGACAGAGACCACATCTTAGCCTGGCCACCTGCGGCAATATAAAGTGGAATGAAGACATGAAGGGATTTCATATACGACATGATGGATCAAGAGAGGGAGGCAAAGGTCACACTGAATCGAAAGGTGGGGAAGTCCAAGATAAAACTATGGCCGAGATCACACTAAAAAATTAGACTTGGAACTCTCTCGGTCATTTGAAAATATACCAGTTTGAATAACTGTATTTATAACCTCATTAAGAATAGTGATTCATGTAAAAGTTAAGCTTTTTATCACCTTACTTGCCTCTCTCCTTGATTCAAGCTGTTGTTGGACTAAATCTTGCCATGTCTTTCCAGCCGACAGGAGTCGGATAGAGCACTACATGCCAGGAAGGAGAGGCGTGACCCTACACGAGGCCCTGCCAAAAAGATCATTGAAAAATACTCATAGGTTGTCGCCGAAGGACGTCGGCCGCTGTCGTGCCATCACCATGTCATGACGCGGTGTGATCACACCCAGATTCTTGCATGAGCACCACAGGCGCCAGCCGTTGCTCCCCATGTCGATGGCCACAGGCGGCCACCAGCGTTGTGGTTGTTTCGTGACGTCGTTTCCCATCAGCAGCTCTAACCTTTTCTCCTGGGCTCCGAACACCATTCTCCAGATTGTCGCAAGGGTCCTGTGATGCCTTCCTTATATTTTCTCGGGGTAACTAGTTGTACATCTGTAACCCAGTTATCCACACGCATTTTCCAGTTTACCACCAGTCCACCACCATGAAGACTGCACTAGCGTATTTATGGTACCAGTGAAATTATGGGAGGCGGTGAAGACATTATTGAATTTGACATAGAATTAGTCATTTCGATGGATGCATTGTCCACTCCAGTCGTCCCGAAGTTGTTCGACAAGGAGGGTACACTTGCTTTATTGGGTGGCTTGACTCCCTGGACAGCTTCCGTCAATGACTGGGTGATGCAAGATTACGAGGCTAAATTATGGTCCTTCAAGTACCGGATTTACCTGTCAATGGTGGATACATCAAAGGCAACTTTATTCAACTTCCTCCAAAAAGAAAAAGGATAATATCGTTACATTCCACGGCGCAGCTGTAAATAAGTGTCTGGCTAACTAGCTTTCACAAGACTGTTACTGTCGGCGTTCTGGGAACGGGGGTCCCCAGACTTGCCTGCCTGCGGCCTGCGGCGTGGCTCAAAGGGGGGCCCAGCACGGCCCATCTTCATCAACACAGACCCAAGACCCTCGCGAGGGGCCAAGCCTCGCGGGGCGGACGACAGCGGAGCTTCCTCAGGCACGGCCTCATCAGGCTGGCTCGCGAGGAGGCGGAGAGATCAAGGCGGGGTACCTCACGAGGTGCCCGTGACGCAAGCCATGACGACCAAAGGGCGCCAGGCGGGCGCCAGCCGCGCAGTGTCCTCCTTTCCCCTTTGGTGCAAAGGGGGCAAGCGCAGCCGCGGAGTACCGAGGCATCAGGCAAAGGTTGCCATTTCGGTGCAACAAGACCAAGACCAGGAGGACTGCAAGATGGAGGTCATTGTGGAGCCCAAGACGGCGTCACCACCAGAGCTTTGTGCAAGCGAAGACTACTTTTGTCAGGATAACTGGTACTAGCTGTCCCCTTTCAAATTAGCCCGCCATTGTTGGCTCCCTTCCCGCTCGATATTTGGGAAGAGGGCCAGGGCCTCTATAAATAGGACCAGCCACCCGCAGGACAAAAGGAGGACAATCGAGAAGAGAGAGAGAGAGAGAGAGAGAGAGAGAGAGAGAAGGGTGACTGAACTCCTCCCAGTAGTTCATCCCCCCAGCCAAGAACAGACCCTCGCGAGGCTATTCTTCCTTGTATTGTTCATCATCCTCAGCCCAAGAGGCAATCCACCACACCACACACTGGAGTAGGGTATTACACCACAACGGTGGCCCGAACCAGTATAAACCCTGTGTCTCTCATGTTGTTCTTTCCATAGCTTAGATCTTTGCGTGGCTGAGGGGTGCAGGTAGGTAGGAGGTGAAATTCCACGCGCGACCCCAGTGTTACGCAACGGGTCTGCAGGAACCCGAAAGACATTTGGCGCGCCAGGTAGGGGTGCGCGGAGTTTTCTCTTCCGCCACCGCCACGGCCTGCCTCGCGATGAGTAGCGCGTCGCCCGCTCCGGCCGCGGCGCCAGCACGGGGGCCAGGGGGCTCCGAGCCCTGGCCCCAGCCCTGCAACGGGTACGGTGGCCGGACAAGTTCAAGCCAACGACGCCGCCGCGCTACGGCGGCGCGACAGATCCGCTGGCCTTCTTGCTGGCGAGCGAGGAGGCCCTCCTCGAAGCCGGAGGTGACGATAGGGTCGTGGCCAACTGGCTCCCCATGGCCCTCACCGGCGCTCGCGCACATGGCTGCTCCTGCCGGCAGCCTCCGTGGCCTCTCGGGAAGAGCCCCGCAGCCTCTTCCCCGCCCATCGCGCTACACCAACACCCCAGGCCGTCGTGGCCCTCCTGGGCGGCTCGCAGGCGCCGCCTACAAGTCACCACGTCAAGCCGTTCATCCGCCGGGTCAGCGCCGCTTCCGCGCGGCAGGGGGCTCTCCTGGACCGGGCGGCGCCCGAGACCGGCCTGACCTTCAGCTCGGAGGACCACCCCTCCAACTCGGCCTGCTCGGGTGCGCTCCCCATGCTGTGCACCCCCACCATCTGCCAGGTGGCCGTCACCAGAACTCTCATTGATGGCGGTGCGGGCCTCAGCATGCTCTCGGTCGAGGCCTTCAACCTCCTCTGCATACCCCTGGAGCGGCTGCAACCCAGCCGGCCCTTCTCAGGCGTTGGGGCGGATCATCCAGCTCCTTGGGACAGATCCGGCTCCCAGTAACCTTCGGCACCTACAACAACTTTCGCACGGAGCTGGTCGACTTCGACATCGCCCCCATCGGCCTCCCCTACAATGCCATCCTCGGCTACCTAGCGCTGGCCCAGTTCATTTACTTTCATCCTCCGAATGTTTGTAGTTGTATACATCATGCAGTGTGCATCTTCCTCAAGACAGAGACCACATCTTAGCCTGGCCACCTGCGGCAATATAAAGTGGAATGAAGACATGAAGGGATTTCATATACGACATGATGGATCAAGAGAGGGAGGCAAGTCACACTGAAATCGAAAGGTGGGGAAGTCCAGATAAAACTATGTCCGAGATCACACTAAAAAATTAGACTTGGAACTCTCTCGTCATTTGAAAATATACCAGTTTGAATAACTGTATTTATAACCTCATTAAGAATAGTGATTCATGTAAAACGTAAGCTTTTTATCACCTTACTTGCCTCTCTCCTTGATTCAAGCTGTTGTTGGACTAAATCTTGCATGTCTTTCAGGATAGGAGTCGATAGAGCACTACAATGCCAGGAAGGAGAGGCGTGACCCTACACGAGGCCTACCAAAAGATCATTGAAAAATACCATAGGTTGTCGCCGAAGGACGTCGGCCGCTGTCGTGCCATCACCATGTCATGACGCGGTGTGATACACCCAGATTCTTGCATGAGCACCAGGCGCTAGTCGTTGCTCCCCATAGGTCGATGGCCACAGGCGGCCCACCAGCGTTGTGGTTGTTTGTGACGTCGTTTCCATCAGCAGCTCTAACCTTTTCTCCTAGGCTCCGAACACCATTCTCCAGATTGTCGCAAGGGTCCTGTGATGCCTTCCTTATATTTTCTCGGGGTAACTAGTTGTACATCTGTAACCCAGTTATCCACATGCATTTTCCAGTTTACCACCAGTCCCACCATGAAGACTGCACTAGCGTATTTATGGTACCAGTGAAATTATGGGAGGTGGTGAAGACATTATTGAATTTGGATGCATTGTCCACTCCAGTCGTCCCGTGACGGGAAGTTGTTCGACAAGGAGGATACACTTGCTTTATTGGGTGGCTTGACTCCCTGGACAGCTTCTATCAATGACTGGGTGATGCAAGATTACGAGGCTAAATTATGGTCCTTCAAGTACTGGATTTACCTGTCAATGGTGGATTCATCAAAGACAACTTTATTCAACTTCCTCCAAAAAGAAAAGGATAATATCGTTACATTCCACGGTGCAGCTGTTAAATAACGTGGCTCTGCTAAACTAACAGCCTTCTTCAACAAAAAGCATGTGCTACCCTACGATATTGTGAACAATTGAATGAGTCAGTATTTGATGTTGCTTACTCACCACACCCTCCAAGAGAGTATCGTTTCTACTCGTGAGCTCATACGCATCCTCGTGAATAGTAAAAATAAAAATAGTACATAAGTTTTAAAAATCTGAATTGTTTTACGGACGAACATTGACAAATTCTGAACATGCATGCAAATTTCCATGAAGAAAAACATGTCAATATGCTTCTGTAGAAAAAACAAAATTGATTCTCTATCTGTTGCGTTTTCATGAAAATTTGAACACATGTTCATAATTCGTCAATGTTTGTTCCAAAAATTTCAGCTTTTTATTTCTTTTACTATTGTTTTCTATTTTACTGTACAGGAGGGCGCATGTGAGCTCAGGTGTAAACTCTAGGACGCGTTTAGCGGGCAAACGGCTACCCGAAGCGCTCCGAAGCTGCCGGTTATTTTAGGAAAAAAAATTCTCCTTTCTCCATTAGGAAACTTTTCTCATCTTGTTTTTTTCACATCCTACAGGATACTTTCATGGTCATCTTGTGGTGCATGCATTTTATTCTGTTTTGCATTTAATTCTTTGTTTTAAAAATTTAAAATGGCATAACTTTCAAACCATGCATCGAAATTAAGATCCGATTTCATTGTTGGAATCATCGCGATGTGATTTTCAAAACTAGACGCTACATGAGTATGTTTAGGCCCCACTAGGTGCAACTGCCTGATAGTTGATGTGCAACTACCTGACAGTCGATGTGCAACTTTCTCCCTACGAGTGGACTTGCAGTTTTCATTGATGACACCTCCACCCCAAAGTACCCCTACCAATGAGATGTGCAACTTCGTCTATTGACTCGACCAACTTTCTAGTAGTCGATGTGCAACTCCCCCCTCCCCCTCATAGATCTCCGTTTTCACTATTTAATGTCTTGGCCAAGTGCTTAACAGTGGACGTGCAACGTCGGATGTTGCACCGGCCAACTGCCTAACAGAGATGTGCAACCTTCCCCGTATCCCCCATGGATGTGTAGATGCTAGCATCCCGTCCAAACCACCCATGCTAGTGAGATGTGCAACTTTAGAGCCTTGTCTATATGCAACATTTTAGTATCCCTTATGGATGTGTTGTTTGACCATCCAACTATCCCTGCCACTGAGATATGCCAACTTTGTCTATTGCCTTGACCAGCTGGCTAACAAACTATGTGCAACTCTGTGTATTGCCTCCACCAATTAAAACCACATATCCACAAGTAGAAAGGGAATGAGTTGCACATCGACTACTAGGTAGTTGGCTAGAACAACAGACTGAGTTGCACATATTGCTACTAGTAGGGTAGGTGCCACAAGGAAAAACTACACATCTACGAGTAGGGAGGACGGGTTGCACATGCACTACTAGGTAGTTGGCCAGAATAGTAGACTAGTTGCACATCACAAAAAGTTGGTTGTTATGGTTTCTAAGTTGCAACCTCATAATAAGTTGGGTCATGCAGCTCTGAAGTTGGTCTTGAAAAGAACTGACCATGTTGTACTGAAGTTCCACCATGCAGTAATAGAGTTGCACCATATAGGACCAAAATTGACATAAAAAACTTCCGTCAAAACATACTTGTGCGGGATCTAGTCTCAAATATCTCATCGTGAAGATTTTAGCGGTGAAAACAGATCTGAATTCGAACTCAATGTTTGAAAGATACAACTTTTTAACAACTTCAAAACTCAAAATAAATGTACGTGGATCGGTTTTTTATGGACCAGTGTGAACAAATTTAATGCCAACAGTCATATGTGCTAGAAGACAAAAAAGTACACATGCATGAAAGTGACATAGTCGGCTGCTTCCTTACGTGAAATAGTGCACATGCACTAATTAGAATTTAGGTAAACTTTATAGCCTCTATTCTCCACGGGACATATCTGAATGGTCAAGACTTCTATTTTGACTTTGAAGTGCATGAAACATTTTTTTATTCATACGAATTATTTTTACATTTTATAACAATTTTCAAAATGCAATGTACATTTTCTTGAAACGAGTGAGTAACTTAGAAATATCACATGATTCTTGTTCAATGGTACTACTATTTCTAAAACTTGAGCAAACTTTTTTACACAGTATGAACATTTTCTAAATGTGCGATGAAAACTTTTTAAAAATGAAATAAATTATGCTTTCACAATAATGTATGTGGCTTCAGTTTAGCCATCAATCTATCTTCACTAGTGTATTTTGCTTCAATTTACTATATAATTCGATTTAGCCATCACTCTATTTTCACTAGCGAACACAAAGTCTTGAGTTGGTTGCATCCACTCCCTCCACGTTCTACACACTTTCATCACTCGCACTTGTCATTGTATAATAAAGACCCATGTAAATATGCTTGTCACAAATGCTTAGGAAAGTAGCTAATGCCTAAACGCATAAGAAAAAAACATGATGGAGTGGCATTAAATCTGACAATAGTAATTAGTTACCATCTCGTGTTGGAAATCACCCAACATAAGCACCATGAAATATTCACTTTTATCCTTCGAATTTTTGTAGTTGTATTCATAGCGCAACGTGCATCTTCCACAACATGGAGATGTCATCTTAGCCTGTCCAGCAACAGCAATAAAATTGGAATGTGAAGACATGAAGAGATTTCATATACGGCCTGATGGATCAAGAGAGGGACAGAGTCGACCCTTGTCATTCCATCACTGTGTCATGATGCAGTGTGACATCGACACCCCAATTCTTGTGTGAGCACCACAGCCGCCAACCGTTGCTTCCTATTATCGATTGCCACAGGTGGCCCACCACCCTCATCGTCCTTCCTGACGCCGCTGCCCATCAGCAGCTCTGACCTTTCCTCCTGGGCTCCGAACATCATTCTCAAGATTGTTGCAAAGGCTCCTATGATGGCTTCCTGACCTTCTCTCGCGGTAACTAGTTGTACATCTGTAACTCGGTTATCCACGAGCATGTTATCCTGTTTACCACTAGTCCACCACCATGGAGACTGCACTATCGTATATATGGTACCAGTGACATTATGTGACGTGGTGCTGAAATTATTTTGTTCGACATAGAGTCCGAGTCATTCCAACGGATGCGTGGTCCACCCCAGTCGTGCCTTGACGGGAAGTTGTTCGAAAAGGAGGGTACACTTGCTTTATTGGCTAGTTTGACTCCAAGTCCAACTTCTATCAATGTTTGGGCGATGCAGAATGACGAGGCTAAAACATGGGCCTTCAAGTACCGGATTGACCTGTCAATGGTGGAGGCATCAAAGAACACTTTATTCAACTTCCTCCAAAAATAAAAGGATGAGATCGTTGCAGTCCGTCGCGTAGCTTTTGAGCGACATGGCTCTTCTTAACTAGCAGTCGTTTACAACAAAAATCATGTGCTACCCTATGGTATTGTGAACAATGGAATGAGTTAGTATTGCATCTTGCTTACTCACCACACCCGCCAAGGAAGTATCATTCCAATCCTAGGCCATGAGATGCAAAAAGAGCAGGGACATTAAGCTTTTGCTCGCGAGCTCATACGCATCCTCATTAATAGTAAAATGAAAAAATAGTAAACAAAATCTATAAAATCTGAAAAAAAAATATGAATGTACATTAAGCAATTCTAAACATGTGTGCAAATTTCCATGAAGAAACATGTCAATATGCTTCCATAGAAAAAAGTACATTGATGCTCCATGTGTTGTTTTTTAATAAAAAATTCACGCATGTTGAGAATTCGTCAATGTTTGTTCAAAATAAATCAGTTTTTTATTTCTTTCACTGTTGTTTTCGATTTTGCTGTTCACAAGGGGTACATCTGAATGGTCTTGACTTCTGTTTTTCTTTTCCCTTGACATGCCTTTTGTGCGTAGCTCTTTTAACTATAACATACATTGATATTGATGTGCACGAAACATTTCTTGCATTGTATAACATTTTTCAAAATGCAACGTACATTTTCGTGAAACGAGCAAATAGCTTGGAAATTTCACATAATTATTTTTGAATGGTACAAACATTTTCTAAAACTTGAGCAAAGATTTTTACACAACATGAAAGTTTTTGAAATGTGGGATGAACAGTTTATATATATATATTCACAACAATGTATGTGGCTCCAGTTTAGCCATCACTCTATCTTCACTAGTCTATTTGGCTTCAGTTCGGTGCATAATTCGATTTAGCTATCACTGTGTTTTCACTAGCGAACACCAAGTCTTGAGTTGGTTGCATCCACTCTCCCCACGTCCTACACATGTTCATCACTTGCAGTTGTCAATATATAATAAAGACCCATGTAAATGTGTCATTAATGCTTAGCTAAGTAGCTAATGCCTAAATGCATAAGAAACAAAACATGACGGAGTGGCACTAATTCTAACAATAGGAATTACTTACCATCTCGTTTTGGAAATCACCTAAATGTTTACTTTCATCCTCCGAATTTTTGTAGTTGTATTCATCGCACAGTGTGCATCTTCCACAAGACGGAAACATCATCTTAGCCTGGCCTCCTGCAGCAATAAAAAGTGGAATTTGAAGACATGAGGACATTTCATATACAATCTGATGCATCAAGAGAGGGATAGAGCAGAGCAACACACCAAACAATAAATGGAGGATTACTGGCCGAGATAACACTGAAGTTGGAAGTGGGGAGGTCTAAGACAAAACTATGGCCGAGATAACACTCAAAAAAAAAAATTGCAGACTAAGGCATAGCCTAGTGGTGGGAAGGGGTTGATGCCTTCCCGCTCACCCAGGTTAAAGGCATGATACTTGTAATTTAGGTTTGTTGCACCAATTATACTGTAGGGGTTTCCCTTACAGTCTTTCTGTCAAAAAATAACACCAAAAAATTAAGACTTGGAACTCTCTCGCCATTTGAAAATATACCCGTTTTAATAATTGTATTTATAGCCTCATTAAAAATAATGATTACTAAGCTCTTGATTCAAGCGGTTGTTAGACTAAGTCTTGTTGTGTCTTTCCAACCGAACGAAGTCGACGGAGTACTATGATGCTGGGAAAGAGAGGTGCAACCCTGCCCGAGAAGTTCATTGAAAAAAAATACACATAGGTTGCCGCCAAAGGACATCGGCCGTTGTTGTGCCATCACCATGTCATGACGCGGTGTGACGTCCATACCCGGATTCCTGCGTCAGCACCACGGCTGCTAGCCGTTGCTCCGCATTGTCAATGGCCACAGGCAGCCGACCACCCTCGTCGTTGTTCATGATGCTGTTGCCCATCAGCAGCTCGGAACTTTCCTCCAGGGCTTCGAACACCATTCTCAAGATTGTCGCAAAGGCTCCTGTGATGGACTCGTTATATTCTCTTGGGGTAACTAGTTGTACATCTGTAATTCGGTTATCCGCACCCATGTTCTCTTGTTTACCACGAGTCTACCACCATGGGACTGCACTAGTGTATTTATGGTGCCAGGCACATGATGGGAGGTGGTGGAGACATTATTTTATTCAACGTAAAATCATGGTCATTCCGATGAATGTGTGGTCCACCCCATTCATGCCTTGGCGGGAAGTTGTTCGACAATGAGGATACACTTGCTTTATTAGATGGCTTGACTCCCCGGCTAACTTCTACCAATATCTGGGTGATGCAGGATTACGAGGCTAAAATATGGGCCTTCAAGTGCCGGATTGACCTGTCAACGATGGAGGCATCAAAGACAACTTTATTCAACTTCCTTCAACCAGGAATGGAATAAGTCAGTATTGCATGTTGCTTATTCACCACACCCTCCAAGAGAGTATCATTCCAATTTCTAGGCCATAGATGAAAAACACCAGGGACATAGTTTCTGCTCGCTAGCTCATTACGCACCCTCATGAATAGTAAAATAAAAAATAGTAAACAAAATTTAAAAATCTGAATTTTTCTCCATGGGTGCAAATTCCGAACATACGTGCAAATTTCGATGTGGGCAAATTCCGAACATGCCTAGCCGGACGAGTCCAGGACGGCGGCTCCGAGCGACTTCGACGATGGTCATGTCGTCGTGACTACGAAGGCAGCACAGGGGTGGTGGACGTTTCCTCCATGGCTTGTGTGGTGGGCGTGCTCTGGTGGGCAATGGGCCATGGATATAGAGCCCGTCCAGATCCTCGTCGTTACAGAGCCGATCTACGAAAATTAGTGCCGATCCAACTGGCTGCGAATTGGGGTGAGTTGAATAAAGTGGACAAGTCAAAACAAATTAATCGACCACCAATAAAAGAAAAACGGGCTGGAACTAACCGCCGCCCACGTGCGTAGCTAGCAGCCCGACGTTTTGCGTTGCATTTTCGAATCAGAACAAATAGACTCGAAAGGGTGATGATGGTGTCTATGTGTCATTACCTTGTTGAAGGCATCGTCAATTCAGTCATTATGTCCTAGCTCGGGTTGTTCTGACGGAAAACCCTTGATCTAGGTCTCCAGATCGAACGATGTCGGTGTTGTCGTGTCGTTTATCCCTCATGAGGGCATCATTTTGGAGCATATGCTTGCTGGAGTCGTCACGAGGTGGAGCAGTGTGGCATCTACTGCATCGACAACTGTGGGTCTCGGCGGCATGGTGCAGCGCGGTGTCTTGGCGACGAATGCGTCTTGATGGACAAGCACAGGGCAGTGGCGCTGTTGGAGCCATGGCGGCATTGACGGCTGGCTGGGAAAGGATAATGCGGATCTCTACCATGGAGATGACTCGGCCGGTCCATTGTAGGGGCGGCTTCGGAAGGGTGTGCATATGATACACGTGCTGGGTCTGCTGGACCGGATGTCCACGCTCGGTACGTCATGTGGGCGGCTCCGCCATTTCCCGTGTTCTAGATGGTGGGGGCGTGATGGCATCCCCATTGTAAAGTTTGTAGGTGTGGAGTTGTGGCTTCGGCTTGTTGGTGTATGTTCTTGTCACATCTTTATTGAGAATAATTTAATTAAGATGATTATGTACATCTATCCGATGCAGAGGCCGGAGTCAACCTCATTTTCAAAAAAAAAGCAGCTGCCGCCGCCATTAGACCTCCGAGGGTCTTGCCTCCTCTTCTAGTTTACGTTAAGTTACGATGTATTGCCTTCACTCTGTCTTCAGTAGTTGTCTCTCTGTTCTTAAGTCATGTGTAAACGTCCTTTGTAACAGTAATTATCATAACTGATCAATGCAAGAGTCAACTTTCTATCAGTTTTTTAATTGCTTCTCTACTGATTTTAAGTTGCTCTCTCTGAAGAGTTAGCCGTGGGTGGACTAAAGTTTGCTTGCCGCGTCTTTTCAGCTGACTCGACTCGACGGGCATGATGCCAGATAGTAAAGGTGCCACCCTGTTCAAGGACCTGCCCGAGGATGGCGACGAGATCATTGACAAGATACTCCGTCGGGTTGCCATGCCGCCCAATGACGTTGGTCGCTGCCATGTTGTCACCATGTCATGGCACAGCGTGACATCCACACCCGCATTCGTGCTCGAGCACCGCCATCGCCATCCGTCGCTCTCCATTGTCAACGGCCAAGGGTGGCCCGCCAGCCTCATTCTCGTCCGTGACCCTGGTGCCCATCAACAACTTTGGCCTTTCCTCTCGGGCTGCGAAACACCCCTTCTCAAAAATTGTCTCGAAGCGTAGCTGTGGTGCTTTCTTCTCGTCTCTCAGGAGTGAAGTGCATTGTAGGTCCCTAAACCTATCGAGGGGTGTCAACCAGGTCCTCGAACTATGAAAATCGACATGTGGGTCCTCGAACTATTGTAAGTGTCTCAGTCACGTCCAAAACCTGCCCGACACAGTCTGACCTGCCGTTGACTATTACCACGTCGGACAGGGGTAACAGAGGTGGATGGATATTTACAAAAAAACACCTCGAATTGTTTCAGATCTCCATTCCCCAGTCCTTGCCTCTTCTTCTCCTTCTCTCCCGATCCCTCTCACGGCGATTTGGGGGCGGCGGCGCCCTCGCGATTTGGTGTGGCCGCACGGAGACGGCGGCGCCTGCCTAGGCGTCGGTGGCTCCGGTACGGCGGCTCCCTGGAGATCCTCCTCCACAGTACGGTATGTTCCTCTCTGTCCCCCCAATCGATTTGTGACTAGGGTTAGGATTTGATCCGAATTGGTTAGGGTTAGGTTTGTGTGCAGCTTCCTGATGCTCGATTCCCTCTCTTTGCACGTAGGACCGAATGACGACCTCTTTTCAATAGAGATTCATCACAGTGGGTTCTTTTGTGGTGACGGCCCAAACAAGACATATGTAGATGAGCGTATTGACACATTTGATTGTTGTGAAGTGGACACATGGTCTCTGCTTTGGATAGAAGATTTTGTTAGGCAGTGTGGCTATGCAGATGTCACAAGGTTGGAAGTGTATTGGTTGCTGCCAGGGAAATCATTGTTTGATGGTCTGCGAGTGCTCGGGTGTGATGCTGACACAAATTATATGATGTCTGTGGTCAGCAAGATCAAAACTTTTGAGCTATATGTGAATGATAAAGATCTGGAGAGATCAATCTTCAGTGATAATGACATTCCAATGACTGGAGGCCCTGAGCTGCCTAAGGTTTTTACTCCTACAAAGAGAAAGCCACTGGATATTCCACCCTTCTATGATAATGTCATCAGCCCCAAACAGAGAGCAAAACTTCAGAGAAATTTTGTCAGGAGAGAGGCTGAGGCATGGAACAGTAATGTAGGGCATCAGTTCACATATGAGAGGAGAAGCAATAGGAGGAGGGCTCAGTTTGAACCAGAAGTTGAAGAGGACAGTTCTGGGGGTGAAGACAGTAGTAGTGGATCAGAGTTTGTGGACTCCGATAATGAGTTCGATAAAGATGATGACAACCTATATGAGAAGTATGTTGATGCAGATGCAGAGGAGGAGGAGCAGAGCAAGGACAAGGACAAGGATATTGGAAGCTCAAAGGAAAAGGGAAATGCAAATGCAAGTAAGGGCAAGAATTTGGTGGAAGAAGAGGAGGAGCTGGACCTCCCAGATTCAGATGAAGAAGGAGGTGACAACAGTTTGAAGTTCAAAAGTTTTAGGCCTGAAGACATGAAAAATCCTGTGTTCAAAGTTGGAATGGTCTTTTCATCAATTGTAGAGGTTAGGACAGCTTTGGCAGAGTATGCTGTTAAGAACAGGGTAGCTATAAAGACACCAAAAAATGACAAAATTAGAGTGAAAGCTCATTGTGTCACAGGTTGCCCCTGGGAGTTCTTTGCCTCAAAGGACAGCAGAACAAAGTGCATAATGCTGAAAATATACATAGATGAGCACACTTGCAGTAGGGAGTGGGAGGTGAAGCAATTCACTGCTAGTTACATAGCAAAGAAGTATGTTGAGAAGGTGAGGACAGATGAATCAATTTCATTGAGAACCCTGGGAAGTAATGTGCAAGAGGATTACAATATGGCAGCCACCAAGAGCAAGCTTGCTAGAGCAAAGAGAGAAGCAATCAGAAAGATTAGAGGAGATGAGCAAAAACAGTACAATATGTTGTGGGATTTTGCAGAAGGGCTGAGAACACAAAATCCTGGTAGCACATTCTATTTGAAACTGAAAAATGGTGTTCTTTTTGACAAATTGTACATGTCTATAGATGCATGTAAGAGGGGTTTTCTGCAAGGATGTAGGCCAGTAATTTGTCTGGATGGTTGCCACCTTAAGACAAAGCATGGAGGAATACTTCTAACAGCCATAGGAGTTGATCCCAATGACTGCATCATTCCAATAGCCATTGCAGTAGTTGAGGTTGAAAACACCATCACCTGGACATGGTTTCTCAAGACCTTGAAAGAGGATCTGTTAATTCAGAACACTAAACCATGGACAATCATGAGTGATAGGCAGAAAGGCTTGATTAATGTTGTGGACGATATGTTCCCTGATTCATAGCATAGGATTTGTGTACGACACTTATACCAGAACTTCCATGCCAATTAGAAGGGTGAAACATTGAAGAACCAGTTGTGGGAAATAGCAAGAAGCAACAATATGGCTACATGGAAAAAGAACATGGAGAAGATGAAGGAGATGAATCTAGAAGCATGGGCATATTTGGATGGCCTTGCCCCTAACACATGGTGTAGGGCATTTTTCGAAGAATTACCTAAATGTGATCTACTCCTCAACAACAGTTGTGAGGTCTTCAAAAAATGGATACTTGATGCAAGGGAGTTACCAATTTTGAGCATGTTGAGGAAGATCAAGGCACAGTTGATGACAAGATGGTATACAAATAGAAAGCAATGTGAGGATGACTGGTCTCAACTACCATTATGCCCAAAGATCAAGAAAAAACTTGACAAAAACATTGAATGGGCAAAAAGTTGCCATGAACGTCCTACTGGCAAAGGCGTGTTCAAGGTAATGAGCCGTGAAATGAATATGTAGTTGATATTCTCAAGAACAAATGTAGTTGCAGAAGGTGGCAGCTGGCCGGGATTCCTTGTAGCCATAGTATTGCTTGTTTGAGGTTTGAGAGAATTAAACTAGAGGACAAAGTGGCTGCTTGCTATAGTATTGAGGAATACAGGTTGGCATATGGACATGTCATCATGCCTTGCAGAGATCCAGCTGAGTGGCAGAAAACAAATGGTCCTCCGATAGAACCTCCAAAGTATGAGAAGAAGGCAGGCAGGAAAAAGAAGAAGAGAATAGTTCACCCTTCAGAGAAGGATGAAGGCACTAGGTTTAGCAAGCATGGAGTAATAATGCATTGTAGTGTCTGCAACTCCACAGAACACAATAGAAGAAAATGCATTGTACTACATCCATCTGATAGAGTGCCTGCACTAGAAAAACTACCTGTGAGAAGAAATTTGCTTCAAGCACCTACTGCACAGGACTCCCAATGCACTGAGATGACCATCACATAGTACTGAACTAACCATGCTTGAATGCCTACTTGTAGTGTATCCAAATGCAATGAATTGACATGATTTTACATTTGAAATTAGATACCTGGTGAGGATAGTTCACACACATGTTCGGTGATGTCAACATTATTCCAAGAGGTTAGCATTTGTTCCAAAGAAATGTTGTTTACATATTTATCTGTCCGGAAATACTTGTCGCTCAAACGGATGTATCCGTTGTGTCAATTGTGTAGGTTGAAGGCATCTCAAGTAACACCTGATGCACCACCAGGACCACTTCCTGAGTGCTCTTTCATTGCATCAAGGAGAGATGAGCTGCCAGTGCCCAGGGCTACAACCAGTGCACAATTTCTGAAGAAAAAGCTACAAACTAAGAAGAAAAAGACAACTCTAAAGCAGCTGTTAGGCAAGCCTTTGTGCCTCCTAGAGCAGCCACGCAAGCCTCCCAAACAGATGCTGCTGTTGGTGTAACTGAAGCAGCAAAACAGGCCAGAAGAACAAAGGCAAAGAAAGTGCCTAAAGATTAATGCATTAGAGAGAAAAGCTCCTTGAGGTGTTCAAGGAAACCTGAGCTCATGCCCATGTCTTGGCTGTAGGTTTTGATCCACACCTTGTAATAGTGTATGGAGTGCATATATGTCTTTTGTGAACAACCTGTTATGATAGATGCTACTGTCCCTCTCTTTTGGATGCACTCCTCTTTTGTGACAAAACTTGTTATGCATTCAGCTAATCAATGATGACTGATTTCATGCCAATTATGTATGTCCTTTGTGAACAACCTGTTATGATAGTGCTTGTTAAAAATGTGATGAAATTCTTGCCAAAATTTGTCATGCTTACACATTATGGGAATATTGCAAAGCACATTCTAGAAATATTTCATCATGTCATCGCTACATGCACCATACATTGTTCACTGACAATGTTTCTTGCACATTTGGCAACTAAAAACACATTTCAGCTCCTACTTCATTACAACAGCATACAAGTTCACGACGAGAATCATGGTACAAACAAGCAGAATCTTCCAAACCTATGCCTACAACAAGATCAACTGAAGCTTGATATCTTCAGCAATCTGGCTCATCTGATTTCCAGGAATGTTGCTAATCTTCTTGGCCACACTTTCTGCCCTACTATCTTTCTCTATGAAACTAGCACAGAATGTTTGGCTTCGTTCCTTTGGTTGTCATCTCCCTGTCCAGATAGGGCTTGGAAATCATTGCAATGTACTCCACCTCCTCTTCAGGAATATTATAACCATGGCACAAAACAAGATGCAAATATTATCTATCCAGTGATAGCAGTCACAAGATCCATGTGACCCTCTCTGCCAAAACAAAAAAAGCAAAAAAAAATCAAGCAAACAAAGAGCAGAAATTTTGATAAATCTTATTGATTCGAATGTGAAGACTAACTCAAACAACGAAAGTGACCTTGTGATTAGGGCATTTGAAGAAAACCCGTCCTGGATTCCTCTCGGATTTGGAAACCAGACGAATCACTTGCCTCCAGCCGCACGTGCAGCACTTAAGTAGAGGGAGAGATGCACCAGACTCAGGGTCAGAGGAAGGCGGCCAGGAAGAGCTCGCAGACGCGCTCCAGCTCCAGACCATGGCGCCGCCGCCCCCAAATCGCCGTGAGAGATATCGGGAGAGAAGGAGAAGAAGAGGCAAGGACTGGGGAATGAATCTGAAATGATTCGGGGTGTTTTTGTAAATATCCAGCCCCCTCCGTTCCCCCTGTCCGACGTGGCAACAGTCAACGGCAGGTCAGACTGGGTCGGGCAGGTTTTGGACGTGACTGAGACACTTACAATAGTTTGAGGACCCACACGTCGATTTTCATAGTTCGAGGACCTGGTTGACAACCCTCGAATAGTTTAGGGACCTACAATGCACTTCATCATCTCTCAGGGACACCAGTTCTACATCTGCAACCCAATTATCCACGTGCGTGCTCTCGTGCCGCAACCTTATAGGCAACACAAGGCAGATGGTGGCAGCCTTAACAACAGGACTAAAAGTGTCCTCATAGTCGAGCCCATACCTTTGCTTGAAACCTTTTGCCACAAGTCTGGCCCTTGTAGCGATCTATGGTGCCATCTGACTTTTTTTAATGCGATATACCCATTTGCAGTCGATGAGATTTCTTCCTTGTTGAGGAGGAACCAAGTGCCAAGTTTTATTCCTCTGTAAAGCCACAAATTCATCATTCATGGCGGTTTTCCACCTATCATCACCAAGTGCATCCATTAATTTTTTGGGTCCACCTGCCATGCAAGATAGCCCATATTTGCAGAAGTTTTTGTAATTAATTCGGGCAGAAACTCCCCTTTGTAGGCGTGTATGCGGTTCTGCAGGAGTAACCACAGGAGGTGCCGGCGCAGAAGATCCAGCAGCAACAGCCGAAGATGCAGCGCCAGGTTCAGCCGCACCCCCGGGCGGGCCCGATCCCGAGGCAGAGGCGGGCGGGACGACCCAACCATGGGAACACGCAGGGGTCCCATGCGAGACAGGTGAGGCCCCAGTGGCGGGCCCGGGCAAGGCAGGCCCGGGCAAGGCGGGCGACCGCATTCCCCCGGCATCAGGAGTGGGGGCGCGCCACCCGGCACCCGAGGATTGGCGCGGTGAAGAGATGTCGCTGTCGCGGCTGGGGGCCTCGGGTCCCGGTGGGAGAGCGGCAGGCAGATCCTCCTCGGGGTGTGTTGTCTCCTGAAGGGGGCACATAAAATGACCACCTGGTTCATTATTTTGTACTCTGTTTTCACCGGGAATAATTGTTCCTGCAGCAGTAGACTTAGGCAGAGTATGATGGTTAGTCACAAATAGATCAGAACTACTATTAGCACCCTCATTTTCAAGACCAGAAAGAGATGATGGCAAGAGAAGGATTTCTTGACGAAGGAGGGCACCGGAATTGGGGTGAAGTTTCTCAAACAGGAATTGAGTCTCATCAAAAACAACGTCTCTGGAGATGTAAACTCGGCCAGTCGCTACATCAAGACACTTAACTCCTTTATGTTGAGTGCTATATCCAATAAAAACACATTGCTTGGAGCGAAACATAAGTTTGCGATTGTTGTATGGACAGAGATTGGGCCAACACGCACAACCAAAAACACGAAGAGGAGTGTAGTTTGGTTTGAGATGAAGAAGACGTTTTGTGGGTGTTTCGTTGTTGATAACACGGCTAGGCAGGATATTAATGAGATGAACCGCAGTTAAGAAGGCTTCATCCCAAAACTTTAGTGGCATCGAGGCAGCAGCAAGTAGTGCAAGACCTACTTCAACAATATGGCGATGCTTGCGTTCTGCACTACCGTTTTGTTGGTGAGCATGTGGACAAGAGACGTGGTGAGAGATGCCTATCTTTTGGAAAAACGAGTTGAGTTTCTCGTACTCACCACCCCAGTCTGATTGCATGGCAATGATTTTACAATCAAATTTTCTCTCGACAAGAGCTTGAAAGTTATGGAAAACTTGAAAGACATCGGAACGCTTCTTAAGGAGATAAATCCACGTGTATTTACTGTAATCATCGATGAAACTCACATAATAAGTGTGTCTACCAACGGAGGAGGGTGCTGGACCCCACACATCAGAAAAGATCAATTGCAGAGGTTTAACAGACACACTAGTAGAAATAGAATATGGTAATTGATGACTTTTTGCACGCTGGCATGAATCACAAACAGTTTCACAATTTCGCTCACCAACAAAAGGGGGTTTATTCTTGCTAAGAATTTGATAAACAATGGAAAAAGATGGGTGGCCTAGGAGATTATGCCACCTTTCTGAAGAGACTCTAATGGCTCCAAAAGCTTGTTTATTGAACTTGCAAAGTGTAGGAATCAATGGGTAGAGACCGTCCACGCATCTACCGCGATAAAGGACCTTCCGTGTTGCCTGATCCTTGATCAAAAAGAAAAACGGATGAAATTCTATGAAGACTCCATTATCAAGGGTGATTCTATGAACAGAAGCAAGACTTTTTGATGCATGTGGAACAAGTAGGACATTATTGAGATGAATATCGCTATGAGGTGTTCTAATAGTAGATTGACCAACGTGGCTTATCATCATACCTTGACCGTTTGCTGCGGTGTTGATTTGATCATGGTCGTGATACTTCTCTTGCATGGTCAACCTTTCCATGTCGGGGGTGATGTGCTCAGTGGCAGCGGTATCGACATACCAGTTTGTGTCCACACCATAGGACATATCTACGGCGGCTGCAACTTTCTTTTTCTGCGAATTTTCTTCATAGCGCCAACGACAATGTTTTGCTATGTGGTTAGTCTTTTTACAAATTTGACATTTGCCCTCATACTCATCATAACCTTGGAAATTGTTGCCGCCGCCGTAGCCACCTTGGTGCCCCTGGTTGTTGTTGTAGAAGGGGTGCCCATCGTTGTTGTTGTAGTGGTGACCGCGGTCAATGTTGTTGTGGTAGACAGGACCACCACCGTTGTCGCCTTTGTTGTAGTTGGGGTTGTTGGAGCCGCCGCCGCCGTTGTTGCCGCCACCACCACCGCGATACCCGCCACCACCACCATTGGTGGATTTGGGCGAGCCACGGTAGTTGCCTTTGCCGCCGCCGCCGTGATTCCTCGCAGCCATGTTGGCCGAGGATTTGAAGCCACCTGCACCGGAACCATGGAAAAGCTCGACCCGCTGATCAAAGTTCGCCACCATCGCGAACAGCTCATCAACAGAGACGGGCTCGACGCGGACATCCAGGGCCGAGATGATGGGCTGGTAATCCATGTCCAGCCCCGCGATGATGAAGGACAGTAGCTCCGGTTCTCCGATGGGTCTTCCTACGGCTGCAAGTTCATCCGACAGAGATCTCATATAACCAAAATAAGCAGCAGCAGATTGAGAACCTTTGTGGGCGTTGGTCAGGGAGATTCGGATGTTATTCACGCGGGATGCGGATTGGGCTGTGAACATGTTTGCAAGGGATGTCCAGATCGCATGTGATGTTTCCATCGAGGCAACCTGAACTAGGATTTCTTTGGAGAGATTTCTCAGCAGATAGGCTACAATCTGCTGGTCTTGGATCAACCAAGGGGTGTAGGCAGGATTTGGAACGGTCTGTTCTTTTCCTTCAGAGTTTTCGGACGAGATTGTTTTGGTAGGTTGAGTAATTGTTTGGTCGAGATACCCATAGAGGCCGGCTCCCATAATCTGAGAACGAGCCTGGGCACGCCATAGGATATAGTTGGTGCGGCTAAGGGGTTCAGACAGTGGCGGAGCCAGGATTCGAGTATAGGGGGAGGCGAGTACGTATATTGATCGAATCTTGTTGATAATTACTAGTTGCTTCTACTAAAATTGTTGATCGTTGGGGGGGGGGGCAGGCCCTTGCTCGTCCCCCCTGGCTCCGCCCCAGGGTTCAGAGATTTTGTTGTTTAGACTGGAGAAAGAAGCCGAACTAGAGGAGGAAGACATGGTTGCGGCTGAATTCTGATCTGGAGGAAGTTTTAATGGCAGCTAGGTTTGATCTGGTGGAGAGGTAGATGTGGAGGAAGAAGATGGCTCTGAATACCATGTTAGATTTGGTGAACCTTGCAGAGGATTACATGGGGAGATAGAGAGAGAGAGAAGATAAATAAACCAATCTCTAACTACTCCTAATCCTATACATGAGGCACAAGTACTACAAGGCTGTCACGTATTACACAATATTTCTAACATTGACTCCCATAAAATCAGAGGAAACGAACGGTGTTCCTCTGGTCTGCTACGGTGTTCCTCTGAATTAATTACTACAAACAAAACGGCACCACGGGAAGATCAATTCCAACTGAACGGCCACTCCTACGATTTTTACTTATATATACTTCTCATATAAAAAATGAATATATGCGAACCATGCATCTACCTATGTAGCACACTACTACTAGTCTCTACTGTCTACTAGTACCATCTAGTACCAGCTATGGATTGAATAACAGACCTTGAAATGGAAGAGTGCAGTGGAATGGCGACCAACGGTAGATGAGATCCCAAAGCAAAATCTTGGCCGGCAGGCTCACTAGGTAGCAAACCTAGTGAGAGAGATCGGTATTTCTCGATCTGGGTAGTGTGTTCCTGCTAGTGTGCGTGGTTGAGTTTTAAAGGATTGAAAACATGCCTTCTCGTGATAATGTTTGAGCGCTATCTATTTCCATCGGCCAATATTTAGATAATTTTAATACCATGCCAAAAAATCCCATTACAACTAATCCAATAAAATGACCACATATATGTACATAAATGTTCTCACAAAATTAACTGGCTACTATATATCTCCTAGATATATTCTGTAAATGCACAAAATCCTCATAAATTTCTAGCAACTACTTTCTCCGGTATTATGAGTAAAACTTTGACCAAAATTTTAAATAGAGATTGGTTTTGCTAATACTAAGTGCACACTCCCTTATCTATACCCTCCAACATTGCTTCGAGATATGTGCTATCCAACTAACTTAGGACATACAAATTTCTTTTGTGGGTTCCTCTCAAATGATAAAACATATGTACATCAAACTTTATAGATCATTATAACTTTGGAACTAAAATGTTGGAAAGAGAATATGGAATTTGTTGATCTAGTATAAATATACAAAATTTGATTTGGACAAAAAAACTGAATTTTTTGTTACACGTCGTAGATCGAATACGTTGTTGACCTGTAAAGTTTGATGTCCATATGCTCCTTTATTTTGGAGATGCAAAAGTGGAAAGTTCATGAATTGACCGCGAGGCACAAAATGGATGGTTAGATAAGGGGGGTACAACCACAACTTTCACTTTTAACTAATAAAATATGAATTGTGTGTCGAAAAACTATATTGTGGGAAAACATCTTTCGAATACCAAACTGCTAACTTAACCCAACACGCGTCCGGAGGGAATACCTTGTTGTGGTGTAGTGTACATAGGTTCATCACTTGTGCATGTAAATGTATAATAAATGCCCATGTAAATGTACTTGTCATTAACGCTTCGGAAAGTAACTAATGCCTAAACGCATTAGAAACAAAACATGACGGAGTGGCACTAAATCGAACAATAGGAATTAGTTACCATCTCGTGTTGCAAATCACCCAACATAAGCACCAAGAATTATTTACTTTCATCCTCCGAATGTTTGTAGTTGTATACATCATGCAGTGTGCATCTTCCTCAAGACAGAGACCACATCTTAGCCTGGCCACCTGCGGCAATATAAAGTGGAATGAAGACATGAAGGGATTTCATATACGACATGATGGATCAAGAGAGGGAGGCAAAGGTCACACTGAAATCGAAAGGTGGGGAAGTCCAAGATAAAACTATGGCCGAGATCACACTAAAAAATTAAGACTTGGAACTCTCTCGTCATTTGAAAATATACCAGTTTGAATAACTGTATTTATAACCTCATTAAGAATAGTGATTCATGTAAAACTTAAGCTTTTTATCACCTTACTTGCCTCTCTCCTTGATTCAAGCTGTTGTTGGACTAAATCTTGCCATGTCTTTCCAGCCGACAGGAGTCGATAGAGCACTACAATGCCAGGAAGGAGAGGCGTGACCCTACACGAGGCCCTACCCAAAAAGATCATTGAAAAATACTCATAGGTTGTCGCCGAAGGACGTCGGTCGCTGTCGTGCCATCACCATGTCATGACGCGGTGCGATCACACCCAGATTCTTGCATGAGCACCACAGGCGCCAGCCGTTGCTCCCCATGGTCGATGGCCACAGGCGGCCCACCAGCGTTGTGGTTGTTTGTGACGCCGTTGCCCATCAGCAGCTCTAACCTTTTCTCCTAGGCTCCGAACACCATTCTCCAGATTGTCGCAAGGGTCCTATGATGCCTTCCTTATCTTTTCTCGGGGTAACTAGTTGTACATATGTAACCCAGTTATCCACACGCATTTTCCAGTTTACCACCAGTCCACCACCATGAAGATTGCACTAGCGTATTTGTGGTACCAGTGAAATTATGGGAGGCGGTGAAGATATTATTGTGTTTGACATAGAATCAGAGTCATTTCGATGGATGCATTGTCCACTCCAGTCGTCCCGTGACGGGAAGTTGTTCGACAAGGAGGATACACTTGCTTTATTGGGTGGCTTGACTCCCTGGACAGCTTCTATCAATGACTGGGTGATGCAAGATTACGAGGCTAAATTATGGTCCTTCAAGTACTGGATTTACCTGTCAATGGTGGATACATCAAAGACAACTTTATTCAACTTCCTCCAAAAAGAAAAGGATAATATCGTTACATTCCACGGCGCAGCTGTTAAATAACGTGGCTCTGCTAAACTAACAGCCTTCTTCAACAAAAAGCACGTGCTACCTGTTGGCGTTCTGGGAACGGGGGTCCCCAGACTTGCCTGCCTGCGGCCTGCGGCGTGGCTCAAAGGGGGGCCCAACACGGCCCATCTTCACCAACACAGACTCAAGACCCTCGCGAGGGGCCAAGCCTCGTGGGGCGGACGACGCGGAGCTTCCTCAAGCACGGCCTCATCAGGCTGGCTCGCGAGGAGGCGTGGAGATCAAGGAGGGGTACCTCACGAGGTGCCCGTGACGCAAGCCATGACAACCACGGGCGCCAGGCGGGCGCCAGCCCGCGCAGTGTCCTCCTTTCCCCTTTGGTGCAAAGGGGGCAAGCGCGGCCGCGGAGTACCGAGGCATCAGGCAAAGGTTGCCATTTCGGTGCAACAAGACCAAGACCAGGAGGACTGCAAGACGGAGGTCATTGTGGAGCCCAAGACGGCGTCACCACCAGAGCTTTGTGCAGGCGAAGACTACTTTTGTCAGGATAACTGGTACTAGCTGTCCCCTTTCAAATTAGCCCGCCATTGTTGGCTCCCTTCCCGCTCGATATTTGGGAAGAGGGCCAGGGCCTCTATAAATAGGACCAGCCACCCGCAGGACAAAAGGAGGACAATCGAGAGAGAGAGAGAGAGAGAGAGAGAGAGAGAGAGAGAGAAGGGTGACTGAACTCCTCCCAGTAGTTCATCCCCCCAGCCAAGAACAGACCCTCGCGAGGCTATTCTTCCTTGTATTGTTCATCATCCTCAGCCCAAGAGGCAATCCACCACACCACACACTGGAGTAGGGTATTACACCACAACGGTGGCCCGAACCAGTATAAACCCTGTGTCTCTCATGTTGTTCTTTCCATAGCTTAGATCTTTGCGTGGCTGAGGGGTGCAGGTAGGTAGGAGGTGAAATCTCCGCGCGCACCCCAGTGTTCGAACCTCAAGGGTCTGCCGGAACCCAAAATCTGACATTTGGCGCGCCAGATAGGGGTGCGCCGGAGTTTTCTCTTCCGCCACCGCCACGGCCTGCCTCGCGATGAGTAGCGCGTCGCCCGCTCCGGCCGCCGGCGCCAGCACGGGGGCCAGGGGGCTCCGAGCCCTGGCCCCAGCCCTGCAACGGGTACGGTGGCCGGACATGTTCATGCCAATGACGCCGCTGCGCTACAGCGGTGCGACAGACCCGCTGGCCTTCTTGCTGGTGAGCGAGGAGGCCCTCCTATAAGCCGGAGGTGACGATAGGGTCGTGGCCAACTGGCTCCCCATGGCCCTCACCGGCGCTCCGCGCACATGGCTGCTCCACCTGCCGGCAGCCTCCGTGGCCTCTCGGGAAGAGCCCCGCAGCCTCTTCCCCGCCCATCGCGCTACACCAACACCCCCGGCCGTCGTGGCCCTCCTGGGCGGCTCGCAGGCGCCGCCTACAAGTCACCATGTCAAGCCGTTCATCCGCCGGGTCAGCGTCGCTTCCGCGCGGCAGGGGGCTCTCCCGGACCGGGCGGCGCCCGAGACCGGCCTGACCTTCAGCTCGGAGGACCCATGTATGAAAACGAAGTATGGACTTTGACTGACTTGCCCGTTGAGCGGCGAGCCATAGAAAATAAATGGATCTTTAAGAAGAAGACAGACGCGGATGGTAATGTGACCATCTATAAAGCTCGGCTTGTCGCTAAGGGTTATCGACAAGTTCAAGGGGTTGACTACGATGAGACTTTCTCACCGGTAGCGAAGCTGAAGTCCGTCCGAATCATGTTAGCGATTGCCGCATTCTATGATTATGAAATATGGCAAATGGACGTCAAAACGGCATTCCTTAATGGTTTCCTTAAGGAAGAATTGTATATGATGCAGCCGGAAGGTTTTGTCGATCCTAAGAATGCTGACAAGGTGTGCAAGCTCCAACGCTCGATTTATGGGCTGGTGCAAGCATCTCGGAGTTGGAACATTCGCTTTGATGAGATGATCAAAGCGTTTGGGTTTACGCAGACTTATGGAGAAGCCTGTGTTTCCAAGAAAGTGAGTGGGAGCTCTGTAGCATTTCTCATATTATATGTAGATGACATACTTTTGATGGGAAATGATATAGAACTCTTGGACAGCATTAAGGCCTACTTGAATAAGAGTTTTTCAATGAAGGACCTTGGAGAAGCTGCTTACATATTAGGCATCAAGATCTACAGAGATAGATCAAGACGCCTCATAGGTATTTCACAAAGCACATACCTTGATAAGATATTGAAGAAGTTCAATATGGATCAGTCTAAGAAGGGGTTCTTGCCTGTGTTGCAAGGTGTGAAATTGAGCTCAGCTCAATGTCCGACCACGGCAGAAGATATAGAAGAGATGAGTGTCATCCCCTATGCCTCAGCCATAGGTTCTATTATGTATGCCATGCTGTGTACCAGACCTGATGTAAACCTTGCCGTAAGTTTGGTAGGAAGGTACCAAAGTAATCCCGGCAAGGAACACTAGACAGCGGTCAAGAATATCCTGAAGTACCTGAAAAGGACTAAGGAAATGTTTCTCGTTTATGGAGGTGACGAAGAGCTCGTCGTAAAGGGTTACGTCGACGCTAGCTTCGACACAGATCTGGATGACTCTAAGTCACAAACCGGATACGTGTATATTTTGAATGGTGGGGCAGTAAGCTGGTGCAGTTGCAAGCAGAGCATCGTGGCGGGATCTACATGTGAAGCGGAGTACATGGCAGCCTCGGAGGCAGCGCATGAAGCAATTTGGGTGAAGGAGTTCATCACCGACCTAGGAGTCATACCCAATGCGTCGGGGCCAATCAAACTCTTCTGTGAAAACACTGGAGCTATTGCACTTGCCAAGGATCCGAGGTTTCACAAGAAGACCAGGCACATCAAGTGTCGCTTCAACTCCATTCGTGAAAATGTTCAAGATGGAGACATAGATATTTGTAAAGTACATACGGACCTGAATGTAGCAGATCCGTTGACTAAACCTCTCCCTAGAGCAAAACATGATCAACACCAGAATTCCATGGGTGTTCGATTCATCACAATGTAACTAGATTATTGACTCTAGTGCAAGTGGAGACTGTTGGAAATATGCCCTAGAGGCAATAATAAAAGCATTATTAATATATTTCCTTGTTCATGATAATTGTCTTTATTCATGCTATAATTGTGTTATCCGGAAATCGTAATACATGTGTGAATTGTAGACACCAACATGTCCCTAGTAAGCCTCTAGTTGACTAGCTCGTTGATCAATAGATAGTCATGGTTTCCTGACTATGGGCATTGGATGTCATTGATAACGAGATCACATCATTAGGAGAATGATGTGATGGACAAGACCCAATCCTAAACATAGCACAAGATCGTATAGTTCGTTTGCTAGAGTTTTCCAATGTCAAGTATCCTTTCCTTAGACCATGAGATCATGTAACTCCCGGATACCGTAGGAGTGCTTTGGGTGTACCAAACGTCACAACGTAACTGGGTGACTCTAAAGGTATACTACGGGTATCTCCGAAAGTGTCTGTTGGGTTGACACGGATCAAGACTGGGATTAGTCACTCCGTATGACGGAGAGGTATCACTGGGCCCACTCGGTAATGCATCATCATAATGAGCTCAAAGTGACCAAGTGTCTGGTCACGGGATCATGCATTACGGTACGAGTAAAGTGACTTGCCGGTAACGAGATTGAACGAGGTATTGGGATACCGACGATCGGATCTCGGGCAAGTAACATACCGATTGACGAAGGGAATTGTATGCGGGGTTGCTTGAATCCTCGACATCGTGGTTCATCCGATGAGATCATCAAGGAGCATGTGGGAGCCAACATGGGTATCCAGATCCCGCTGTTGGTTATTGGCCGGAGAGTCGTCTCGGTCATGTCTACATGTCTCCCGAACCCGTAGGGTCTACACACTTAAGGTTCGGTGACGCTAGGGTTGTAGGGATATGTATATGCAGTAACCCGAATGTTGTTCGGAGTCCCGGATGAGATCCCGGACGTCACGAGGAGTTCCGGAATGGTCCGGAGGTAAAGAATTATATATAGGAAGTGCTACTTCGGGCATCGGGACAAGTTTCGGGGTCACCGGTATTGTACCGGGACCACCGGAAGGGTCCCGGGGGTCCACCGGGTGGGGCCACCTGCCCCGGGGGGGCACATGGGCTGTAGGGGGTGCTCCTTGGCCTATATGGGCCAAGGGCACCAGCCCCAAGAGGCCCATGCGCCTAGGGTTCAAGGAAGGGAAGAGTCCCAAAGGGGGAAGGCACCTCCTAGGTGCCTTGGGGAGGAGGGATTCCTCCCTTGGCCGCACCCCCCCTAGGAGATTGGATCTCCTAGGGCCGGCGCCCCCCGCCCCTTGGACTCCCTATATATAGTGGGGAAAGGAGGGCCTCTCACAACACGCCTTTGGTGCCTCCCTCTCCCTCTCCAACACATCCTCCTCCTCCATAGTGCTTAGCGAAGCCCTGCCGGAGTACTGCAGCTCCATCACCACCACGCCGTCGTGCTGCTGCTGGATCCATCTCCCTCAACCTCTCCTTCCCCCTTGCTGGATCAAGAAGAAGGAGATGTTACGCTGACCGTACGTGTGTTGAACGCGGAGGTGCCGTCCGTTCGGCGCTAGGATCTCCGGTGATTTGGATCACGTCGAGTACGACTTCCTCATCCCCGTTCTTTGAACGCTTCCGCGCGTGATCTACAAAGGTATGTAGATGCAATCCAATCACTCGTTGCTAGATGAACTCATAGATGGATCTTGGTGAAACCGTAGGAAAATTTTTGTTTTCTACAACGTTCCCCAATAGCGGCCTGGCTCAAAGGGGGGCCCAGCACGGCCCATCTTCACCAACACAGACTCAAGACCCTCGCGAGGGGCCAAGCCTCGCGGAGCGGACGACGCGGAGCTTTCTCAAGCACGGCCTCATCAAGCTGGCTCGCGAGGAGGTGGAGAGATCAAGGCGGGGTACCTCACGAGGTGCCCGTGACGCAAGCCATGACGACCACGGGCGCCAGGCGGGCGCCAGCCCGCGCAGTGTCCTCCTTTCCCCTTTGGTGCAAAGGGGGCAAGCGCAGCCGCAGAGTACCGAGGCATCAGGCAAAGGTTGCCATTTCGGTGCAACAAGACCAAGACCAGGAGGACTGCAAGACGGAGGTCATTGTGGAGCCCAAGACGGCGTCACCACCAGAGCTTTGTGCAGGCGAAGACTACTTTTGTCAGGATAACTGGTACTAGCTGTCCCCTTTCAAATTAGCCCGCCATTGTTGGCTCCCTTCCCGCTCGATATTTGGGAAGAGGGCCAGGGCCTCTATAAATAGGACCAGCCACCCACAGGACAAAAGGAGGACAATCGAGAAGAGAGAGAGAGAAGGGTGACTGAACTCCTCCCAGCAGTTCATCCTCCCAGCCAAGAACAGACCCTCGCAAGGTTGTTCTTCCTTGTATTGTTCATCATCCTCAGCCCAAGAGGCAATCCACCACACCACACACTGGAGTAGGGTATTACACCACAACTGTGGCCCGAACCAGTATAAACCCTGTGTCTCTCGTGCTGTTCTTTCCATAGCTTAGATCTTTGCATGGCTGAGGGGTGCAGGTAGGTAGGAGGTGAAATCTCCGCGCGCACCCCAGTGTTCGAACCTCAAGGGTCTGCCGGAACCCGAAATCTGACATTTGGCGCGCCAGGTAGGGGTGCGCCGGAGTTTTCTCTTCCGCCACCGCCATGGCCTGCCTCGCGATGAGTAGCGTGTCACCCGCTCCGGCCGCCGGCGCCAGCATGGGGGCCAGGGGGCTCCGAGCCTTGGCCCCAGCCCTGCAACGGGTACGGTGGCCGGACATGTTCAAGCCAACGACGCCGCCGCGCTACGGCGGCGCGACAGACCCGCTGGCCTTCTTGCTGTTGAGCGAGGAGGCCCTCCTCGAAGCCGGAGGTGACGATAGGGTCGTGGCCAACTGGCTCCCCATGGCCCTCACCGGCGCTCCGCGCACATGGCTGCTCCACCTGCCGGCAGCCTCCGTGGCCTCTCGGGAAGAGCCCCGCAGCCTCTTCCCCACCCATCGCGCTCCACCAACACCCCCGGCCGTCGCGGCCCTCCTGGGCGGCTCACAGGCGCCGCCTACAAGTCACCACGTCAAGCCGTTCATCCGCCGGGTCAGCGCCGCTTCCGCGCGGCAGGGGGCTCTCCCGGACCGGGCGGCGCCCGAGACCGGCCTGACCTTCAGCTCGGAGGACCACCCCTCCAACTCGGCCTGCTCGGGTGCGCTCCCCATGCTGTGCACCCCCACCATCTGCCAGGTGGCCGTCACCAAAACTCTCATTGATGGCGGTGCGGGCCTCAGCGTGCTCTCGGTCGAGGCCTTCAACCTCCTCTGCATACCCCTGGAGCGGCTGCAACCCAGCCGGCCCTTCTCAGGCGTTGGGGCGGATCATCCAGCTCCTTGGGACAGATCCGGCTCCCAGTAACCTTCGGCACCTACAACAACTTCCGCGCGGAGCTGGTCGACTTCGACATCGCCCCCATCGGCCTCCCCTACAACGCCATCCTCGGCTACCCAGCGCTGGCCCAGTTCATGGCCGCGACGCACCCGGCGTACAACCTCATGAAGATGCCCGGGAGAAGCGGTTTCCTCACCGTGCACGGGGACACCGGAGACGCGCTGCGGGTGCTCAAGCTCGCCTTTAAGATGGCGGCGGCGGCACAGCCCGCCGACTTGGAGACCCCCGAGCCCAAGGGGGCTGCACCCGCCAAGAAGAAACAGTTGTTCACCCAAGACAAGGCAGAAACCAAGCAGATACCCGTCGATGAGGACGGGTCCACCAACGCCACTTTCACCATAGGCGCCAACCTCGAACCCGAGCAGGAGGAGGCCCTGGTCGGGTTCCTGCGTGCAAACAAGAAGGTATTCGCTTGGGAGCCTGACCAGTTGGCAGGGATCCCTAGGAGTGTAATCGAGCATCACCTCAACGTGTGCCCCAACGTGCGCCCTGTGAAGCAGAAGGCCAGGCGGCAGTCCACAGAAAAGCAGGCCTTCATCATCCAAGAGACCCGCAAATTAGAAGCCGCTGGGGTCATTCGCGAGGTCCGATACCCGGATTGGTTGGCCAACCCTGTCGTCGTGCCAAAGAAGGAAGGGAAGGAGCGCATGTGTGTCGACTTCACCAACCTCAACAAAGCATGTCCGCAAGATCCGTTCCCGCTCCCCCGCATCGACCAGATCGTCGATTCCACCGCGGAATGCGACCTGCTATGCTTCTTGGATGCCTTCTCTGGGTATCACCAGATCAAGATGGCGGTAGAAGACGTCGAAAAGACAGCCTTCCTAACCCCGTGTGGGGTGTACTGCTACACATGCATGCCATTCGGGCTGCGTAACGCAGGGGCGACCTTTCAGCGGCTGATGCACATCACCTTGGGCCCGCAGCTCGGGAAGAATGTTGAAGCTTAAAGTCGATGACATTGTGGTAAAGTCTCGGGAGGCCAGGACCTTGATACAAGACCTGGAGGAAACCTTCGCGAGCCTCAATGCAGTGAACCTACGGCTCAACCCAGAGAAGTGTGTGTTCGGAGTCCCCTCGGGCAAGCTCTTGGGTTTCCTCGTGTCCCACCGAGGCATCGAGGCTAACCCGGAAAAGGTCAAGGCAGTGGAAGACATGAGCCTGCCAAAAGACCCTCAGAGAAATGCAGAAGCTCACGGGGCGTGTGACCGCGCTAGGGCACTTCATCTCCAAGTTGGGGGAACGAGCGCTGCCCTTCTTCCAGCTAATGAAGAAAAAGGGGCCCTTTGAGTGGACTAAAGAGGCCGACAAGGCATTCCAGGATCTCAAGAGATACCTGACCAGCCCACCGGTCATGGTGGCTCCGCTCCCTCAAGAGCCCCTGGTGCTTTACCTCGCCGCCACTCCCTACTCCGCCAGCGCAGCCCTGGTGGCAGTTAGAGAAGAGCGTCGAATCAAAACCACGGCAGCAGCCCGGGACAAGGCAGAACAGGAACAAGGAAGGCCCACAGAAACCGCCACCGCGGCTGAGGAGGATCAGCCGCCGCAGAGGAGTGCACCGGAGGCGGAAGAGGCCCCTCTCCCAGATGGCCAGTCTCAGGAGGCCTCATCGCCTCAAGAGGCGCCATGGTCTCCGAAGGGAGCCGCCAGCACTGACGCACCCAACCTCGTTGAGCACCCAGCGTACTTCGTCAGCACGGTGTTGCGGGACGCGAGGGCACGGTACCCCATGCCTCAGAAACTCCTCCTCGCACTACTGGTGGCCTCGCGCAAGCTGCGGCACTACTTTCAGGGTCACCCCATCAAGGTCGTCTCGTCATACCCCCTGGAGAGAGTGCTCAGGAGCCCTAACTCAGCTGGAAGGGTCGCTGAGTGGAACATAGAACTGCAAGCGTTTCAGCTCGAATTCAGCACGACCAGAGTCATCAAGGGAGCAGCGTTGGCGGATTTTGTGGCAGAATGGACGGAGGCACCAGGCCTCAAGGCAGACGAGGATCGGTCCCTCTCCCCGGGAAGTGAGGCGCCAGAAGGCTGGGTCATGTACTTCGATGGGGCGTTCTCCAGGCATGGCGCTGGGGCTGGGGCGGTGCTTATATCGCCCACTCAGGACAAGCTCTACTACGCTGTGCAGCTCTGTTTCCAGCAAGGTGAAAAGGTCTCCAACAACATAGCGGAGTATGAAGGTTTAATAGCGGGCTTGAAGGCCGCAGCTGTCCTGGGAGTGAAACGCCTCACCATCAAGGGCGATTCGCAGCTCCTTATCAATTTCTCCAACAAGGTGTACGAGCCAAAAGATGAGCACATGGAAGCCTACCTTGCGGAGGTCCGCAGGATGGAGAAGCGGTTCTGGGGGTTGGAGTTGCAGCATGTGCCCCGTGGCACCAATCAGGAAGCCGACGACATCGCCAAACAGGCGTCCAGGCGGTTGCCTCAGGAGCCTGGCGTTTTCGAGGAGCGGCTCTTCAAGCCCTCAGCCCTGCCGTCAATGTCAAACACGGCTCAGCCTCGGGAGGAGCTCCCCCAGCCACCTGCCAGGGGAGCTCCGGCCTGTGGCCCGGCCTCAGGAGCACGCCTGCTCCTGACGATGGAACCTCAGGAGGGATGCTGGATCACGGAGCTCCGGAGTTACTTAACACAAGGGACCCTGTCGGAGAAGGAGGAGGAAGCGGAGCAAGTGGCACGCCAGGCCATGGCATACTGCATCAAGGATGGAGAGCTCTACCGGAAGCGACCAAACGATGTATCCCTGCGCTGGATCTCCAGGGAGCAAGGGAAGGAACTGCTGGAAGATATACACGGCAGAGACTGTGGACATCATTCATCATCACGGACCCTCGTCGGCAAGGCGTTCCACAGTGGGTTTTATTGGCCCACCGCGCTCAATGACGCCGTCGAATTAGTGAACGCTTGTGAGGCCTGCCAGTTCCACGCCAAGCAGATCCATCAGCCAGCAGGAGGCCTGAACTAGGCAACCTGAATTAGGCTTTCTTTGGAGAGATTTCTCAGCAGATAGGCTACAATCTGCTGGTCTTGGATCAACCAAGGGGTGTAGGCAAGATTTGGAACGATCTGTTATTTTCCTTCAGAGTTTTTGGACGAGATTGTTTTGGTAGGTTGAGGAATTGTTTGTTCGAGATACCCATAGAGGCCGGCTCCCATAATCTGAGAACGAGCCTGGGCATGCCATAGGATATAGTTGGTGCGGCTAAGGGGTTCAGACAGTGGCGGAGCCAGGATTCGAGTATAGGGGGAGCCGAGTACGTATATTGATCGAATCTTGTTGATAATTACTAGTTGCTTCTACTAAAATTGTTGATCGTTGGGGGGGGCAGGCCCTTGCTCGTCCCCCTGGCTCCGCCCCAGGGTTCAGAGATTTTGTTGTTCAGACTGGAGAAAGAAGCCGAACTAGAGGAGGAAGACATGGTTGCGGCTGAATTCTGATCTGGAGGAAGTTTTAATGGCAGCTAGGTTTGATCTGGTGGAGAGCTAGATGTGGAGGAAGCAGATGGCTCTGAATACCATGTTAGATTTGGTGAAGCGTCTCAACACCCATACATGGGTGCCCGCATGTATTTATTGATAGATTGAGAGTTGGGCTCTCGTAGGTTTACAGAGATACGGTAGTTGAACCGTGGAGAGGATTACATGGAGAGATAGAGAGAGAAGATAAATAAACCAATCTCTAACTACTCCTAATCCTATACGTGAGGCACAAGTACTACAAGGCTGTCACGTATTACACAATATTTCCAACATTGACTCCCATAAAATCAGAGGAAACGAACGGTGTTCCTCTGGTCTGCTACGGTGTTCCTCTGAATTAATTACTACAAACAAAACGGCACCACGGGAAGATCAATTCCAACTGAACGGCCACTCCTACGATTTTTACTTATATATACTTCTCATATAAAAAATGAATATATGCGAACCATGCATCTATCTATGCAGCACACTACTACTAGTCTCTACTGTCTACTACTACCATCTAGTACCAGCTATGGATTGAATAACAGACCTTGAAATGGAAGAGTGCAGTGGAATGGCGACCAACGGTAGATGAGATCCCAAAGCAAAATCTTGGCCGGCAGGCTCACCTAGGTAGCAAACCTAGTGAGAGAGATCGGTATTTCTCGATCTGGGTAGTGTGTTCCTGCTAGTGTGCGTGGTTGAGTTTTAAAGGATTGAAAACATGCCTTCTCGTGATAATGTTTGAGCGCTATCTATTTCCATGGGCCAATATTTAGATAATTTTAATACCATGCCAAAAAATCCCATTACAATTAATACAATAAAATGACCACATATATGTACATAAATGTTCTCACAAAATTAACTGGCTACTATATATCTCCTAGATATATTCTGTAAATGCACAAAATCCTCATCAATTTCTAGCAACTACTTTCTCCGGTATTATGAGTAAAACTTTGACCAAAATTTTAAATAGAGATTGGTTTTGCTAATACTAAGTGCACACTCCCTTATCTATACCCTCTATCATTGCTTCGAGATATGTGCTATCCAACTAACTTAGGACATACAAATTTCTTTTGTGGGTTCCTCTCAAATGATAAAACATATGTACATCAAACTTTATAGATCATTATAACTTTGGAACTAAAATGTTGGAAAGAGAATATGGAATTTGTTGATCTAGTATAAATATACAAAATTTGATTTGGACAAAAAAACTGAATTTTTTGTTACACGTCGTAGATCGAATACGTTGTTGACCTGTAAAGTTTGATGTCCATATGCTCCTTTATTTTGGAGATGCAAAAGTGGAAAGTTCATGAATTGACCGCGAGGCACAAAATGGATGGTTAGATAAGGGGGGTACAACCACAACTTTCACTTTTAACTAATAAAATATGAATTGTGTGTCGAAAAACTATATTGTGGGAAAACATCTTTCGAATACCAAACTACTAACTTAACCCGACACGCGTCCGTAAGGAATACATTGTTGTGGTGTAGTGTACATAGGTTCATCACTTGTGCATGTAAATGTATAATAAATGCCCATGTAAATGTACTTGTCATTAACGCTTCGGAAAGTAAACTAATGCCTAAACGCATTAGAAACAAAACATGACGGAGTGGCACTAAATCGAACAATAGGAATTAGTTACCATCTCGTGTTGGAAATCACCCAACATAAGCACCAAGAGAATATTTACTTTCATCCTCCGATGTTTGTAGTTGTATACATCATGCAGTGTGCATCTTCCTCAAGACAGAGACCACATCTTAGCCTGGCCACCTGCGGCAATATAAAGTGGAATGAAGACATGAAGGGATTTCATATACGACATGATGGATCAAGAGAGGGAGGCAAAGGATACCACTGAAAATCGAAAGGTGGGGAAGTCCAAGATAAAACTATGTCCGAGATCACACTAAAAAATTAAGACTTGGAACTCTCTCGTCATTTGAAAATATACCAGTTTGAATAACTGTATTTATAACCTCATTAAGAATAGTGATTATGTAAAACGTAAGCTTTTTATCACCTTACTTGCCTCTCTCCTTGATTCAAGCTGTTGTTGGACTAAATCTTGCCATGTCTTTCCAGCGACAGGAGTCGATTAAGTGTTGAGCGCACATATCTACAATGCCAGGAAAGGTCAGAGGATCATGTGCACTACACGAGGCCCTACCCAAAAAGATCATTTAAAAATACTCATAGGTTGTCGCCAAAGGACGTTGGCCGCTGTTGTGCCATCACCATGTCATGACGTGGTGTGATCACGCCCAGATTCTCGCATGAGCACCACAGGCGCTAGTCGTTGCTCCCCATGATCGATGATCACAGGCGGCCCACCAGCATTGTGGTTGTTCGTGACGTCGTTTCCCATCAGCAGCTCTAACCTTTTCTCCTGGGCTCCTAACACCATTCTCCAGATTATCGCAAGGGTCCTGTGATGCCTTCCTTATATTTTCTCGGGGTAACTAGTTGTACATCTGTAACCCAGTTATCCACATGCATTTTCCAGTTTACCACCAGTCCATCACCATGAAGACTGCACTAGCGTATTTATGGTACCAGTGAAATTATGGGAGGTGGTGAAGACATTATTGAATTTGATGCATTGTCCACTCCAGTCGTCCCGAAGTTGTTCGACAAGGAGGGTACACTTGCTTTATTGGGTGGCTTGACTCCCTGGACAGCTTCCGTCAATGACTAGGTGATGCAAGATTACGAGGCTAAATTATGGTCCTTCAAGTACCGGATTTACCTGTCAATGGTGGATACATCAAAGGCAACTTTATTCAACTTCCTCCAAAAAGAAAAAGGATAATATCGTTACATTCCACGGCGCAGCTGTTAAATAATGTGGCTCTGCTAAACTAACAGCCTTTTTCAACAAAAAGCACGTGCTACCCTACGATATTGTGAACAATTGAATGAGTCAGTATTTGATATTGCTTACTCACCACACCCTCGAAGAGAGTATTGTTTCTACTCATGTGCTCATACGCATCCTCGTGAATAGTAAAAATAAAAATAGTACATAAGTTTTAAAAATCTGAATTTTTTTTACGGACGACCATTGACGAATTCTGAACATGTGTACAAATTTCCATGACGAAAAAACATGTCAATATGCTTCCGTAGAAAAAACAAAATTGATTCTCTATTTGTTGTGTTTTCATGAAAATTTGAACACATGTTCATAATTCGTCAATGTTTGTTCCAAAAATTTTAGCTTTTTATTTCTTTTACCATTGTTTTTTTATTTTACTGTACAGGAGGGCACATGTGAGCTCAGGTGTAAACTCTAGGACGCGTTTAGCAGGCAAATGGCTACCCGAAGCGCTCCGAAGCTGCCGGTTATTTTAGGAAAAAAGTTGTCTCCTTTCTCCATTAGGAAACTTTTCTCATCTGGTTTTTTTTTCACACCCTACAGGATACTTTCACGGTCATCTTGTGGTGCATGCATTTTGTTCTGTTTTGCATTTAATTCTTTGTTTTAAAAATTTAAAATGGCATAACTTTCAAACCATGCATCGAAATTAAGATCCGATTTCACTGTTGGAATCATCGCGATGTGATTTTCAAAACTAGACGTTGCATGAGTATGTTGAGGCCCCACTAGGTGCGACTGCCGGTTATTAGTGCAAAAAAGTTGTCTGCCTTTCTCCATTAGGACTTCTCATCTGGTTTTTTCATTTCACACCCACAGGAAGTACTTTCACGGTCATCTTGTGGTGCATGCATTTGCGTTTTGCATTTAATTCGTAAAATTTAAGTCGATGTGCATAACTTTCAAACCTGCATCGATTAAGATCCGATTCACTGTTGGATCATCGCGATGATTTAATAGACGTTGCATGAGTATGTTGACACTAGGTGCGACTGCCTGATAGTTGCATGTGCAACTACCTGACAGTGATGTGCAACCTTCTCCCTACGATGGATTGCAGTGTTATTGATGAGCACCTCCCCCCAAACCACCCATTGAGATGTGCAACTTCGTCCTTGACTCGCAACTTTCTAGTAGTCGATGTGCAACTCCAACTATCCCCCCCCCTCATAGATCTCCGTTTTCACTATTTAAGTCCTTGGCCAGTGCTTAACAGTGAACGTGCAACTTCGGATGTTGCACCGGCCAACCAATTCCACATATCCACAGAGATGTGCAACCTTCACATCCCCCATGATGTGTAGATGCTAGCAACCGTCCAAACCACCCATGCTAGTGCCACAGATGTGCAACTTTAGAGCCACATGTCTATATGCAACAGTTTCAGTATCCAAAAAGTTGGATGTGTTGTTTGACCATCCAAGTTGCCCTGCCACTGAGATGCAACTTTGTCTATTGCCTCTGACCAGCTGGCTAACAAACTGACCATGTGCAACTCTGCGTAATAGAGTTGCACCCCACCAATTAAAACCACATATCCACAAGTAGCGAGGAATCTGAGTTTCACATCGATCTACTAGTCGTAGTTGGCTAGAACAACAGACTGAGTTGCACATATTACTACTAGAGGGTAGGTGCCACAAGCAAAAACTACACATCTACGAGTAGGGAGGACGGGTTGCACATGCACTACAGGTAGTTGGCCAGAACAGTAGACTAGTTGCACATCACAAAAAGTTGGTTGTTTTGGTTTAAATAGTGCAAGGCCACTAATAAGTTGGTCATGAGCTCTGAAGTTGGTCTGAAAAGACTGACCATGATGTACTGAAGTTCCACCATGCAGTAATAGTACGTTGCACATATAGGACCAAAATTGTACATAAAAAACTTACGGCAAAACATACTTGTGCGGGATACTAGTTTCAAAACTTGTCTGAAGATTCTAGCGTGAAACAGATTGAATCGAACTCAATGTTTCTAAAGATGAACAACTTTTTAAAAACTTAAAAACTCAAATAAATGTACGTGTCGTTTCAGTTTAGACCATGGACAAATCTAATGCTTCAACAGTCATATGTGCTAGAAGACAAAAAAGTCACTCTACATAGCGAACACAAAGTCTTGAGTTGGTTGCATCCACTCCCTCCACGTTCTACACACTTTCATCACTCGCACTATTGTATAATAAAGACCCATGTAAATATGCTTGTCACAAACTTTAGGAAAGTAGCTAATGCCTAAACGCATAAGAAAAAAACATGATGGAGTGGCATTAAATCTGAATAGGTCAACTTAGTTACCATTCGTTTGGAAAAATCACCCAACATAAGCATGAAAGATTCACTTTTATTTACGAATTCTTTTACATTTTCATAACAACGTGCATCTTCCACAACATGGAGATGTCATCTTAGCCTGTCCAGAAATGAGTATGTAAGACATAGAAATATACATGGATTCTTGTCAATGCTACTACTTTTTCTAAAACTTGAGCAAACTTTTTTACACAGTATGAACATTTTCTAAATGTGCGATGAAAACTTTTTAAAAATGAAATAAATTATGCTTTGACAATAATGTATGTGTCTTCAGTTTAGCCATCAATCTATCTTCACTAGTGTATTTTGCTTTAGTTTACTATATAATTCGATCATTGCCATCACTCTATTTTCACTAGCGAACACAGAAGTCTTGCTTTATTGGCTAGTTTGACTCCAAGTCCAACTTCTATCAATGTTTGGGCGATACAGGATGACGAGGCTAAAACATGGGCCTTCAAGTACCGGATTGACCTGTCAATGGTATAATAAAACATGTAAATATGCTTGTCACAAAAATAAAAGGATGAGATCGTTGCAGTCCGTCGCGTAGCTTTTGAGCGACATGGCTCTTCTTAACTAGCAGTCGTTTACAACAAAAATCATGTGCTAAGTGCCATTAAATCTGACAATAGTATTAGGCTTACTCACCACACTCTCGCCGTGGGAAATACCAATCAGCATAGCACCATAATGTTCACTTTGCTATCGAGCTTCGGAATTTCCTCATGTTGTAGTAATTCATACGCAACGTGCATCTTCCACAACATGGAGATGTCATCTTAGCCTGTCCAGCAACAGCAATAAAATTGGAATGTGAAGACATGAAGAGATTTCATATACGGCCTGATGGATCAAGAGAGGGACAGAGTCGACCCTTGTCATTCCATCACCGTGTCATGATCAGCTGTGACATCGACACCCCAATTCTTGTGTGAGCACCACAGCCGCAACCGTTGCTTCCTATTATCGATTGCCACAGGTGCACCACCCTCATCGTCCTTCCTGACGCCGCTGCCATTCAGCATCTCTGACCTTTCTCCTGAGCTCCGAACATCATTCTCAAGATGTTGCAAAGGCTCCTATATATATATATATATTCTCTCGCGGTACTAGTTGTACATCTGTACTCGTTATCCACGAGCATGTTATCCTGTTTACCACTAGTCCACCACCATGGAGATGCACTATCGTATATATGGTACCAGTGACATTATGTGAGGTGGTGCTGAAATTATTTTGTTCGACATAGAGTCCGAGTATTCCAACGGATGCGTGGTCCACCCCAGTCGTGCCTTGACGGGAAGTTGTTCGAAAAGAAGGGTACCTTGCTTTATTGGCTAGTTTGACTCCAAGTCCAACTTCTATCAATGTTTGGGCGATACAGGATGACGAGGCTAAAACATGGGCCTTCAAGTACCGGATTGACCTGTCAATGGTGGAGGGATAGAGCAGAGCAACACACCAAACAATAAATGGAGGATTACTGGCCGAGATAACACTGTTGGAAGTGGCGTAGTCTAAGACAAAACTATGGCCGAATTCAACTAGCATCGTTAAAAAAAATCATGTGCATACCCTATGGTATGGGAACAAGGAGGTTAGTATGCATCTTGCTCACCCAGGTTAAAGGCATGGTACTTCCAATTAGGTTTGTTGCACCAATTATACTGTAGGGGTTTCCCTTACAGTCTTTCTGTCAAAAAATAACACCAAAAAATTAAGACTTGGAACTCTCTCGCCATTTGAAAATATACCCGTTTTAATAATTGTATTTATAGCCTCATTAAAAATAATGATGTACATAAGCATTCTAAACATGTGTGCAAATTTCCATGAAGAACTGTCAATATGCTTCCATAGAAAAAAGTACATTGATGCTCCATGTGTTGTTTTTTAATAAAAAATTCACGCATGTTGAGAATTCGTCAATGTTTGTTCAAAATAAATCAGTTTTTTATTTCTTTCAATATTGTTTTCGATTTTGCTGTTCACAAGGGGTACATCTGAATGGTCATGACTTCTGTTTTTCTTTTCCCTTGACATGCCTTTTGTTCGTAGCTCTTTTAACTATAACATACATTGATATTGATGTGCACGAAACATTTCTTGCATTGTATAACATTTTTCGAAATGCAACGTACATTTTCGTGAAACGAGCAAATAGCTTGGAAATTTCACATAATTATTTTTGAATGGTACAATCATTTTCTAAAACTTGAGCAAAGTTTTTACACAACATGAAAGTTTTTGAAATGTGGGATGAACAGTTATATATATATATATATATATATATATATATTTCACAACAATGTATGTGGCTCCAGTTTAGCCATCACTCTATCTTCACTAGTCTATTTGGCTTCAGTTCAGTGTATAATTCGATTTAGCTATCACTGTGTTTTCACTAGCGAACACCAAGTCTTGAGTTGGTTGCATCCACTCTCCCCACGTCCTACACATGTTTATCACTTGCAGTTGTCAATATATAATAAAGACCCATGTAAATGTGTCATTAATGCTTAGCTAAGTAGCTAATGCCTAAATCATAAGAAACAAAACATGACGGAGTGGCACTAATTCTAACAATAGGAATTACTTACCATCTCGTTTTGGAAATCACCTAAATGTTTACTTCCATCCTTCGAATTTTTGTAGTTGTATTCATCGCACAGTGTGCATCTTCCACAAGACGGAAACATCATCTTAGCCTGGCCACCTGCAGCAATAAAAAGTGGAATTTGAAGACATGAGGACATTTCATATACAATCTGATGCATCAAGAGAGGGATAGAGCAGAGCAACACACCAAACAATAAATGGAGGATTACTGGCCGAGATAACACTGAAATTGGAAGTGGGGAAGTCTAAGACAAAACTATGGCCGAGATAACACTCAAAAAAAATTGCAGACTAAGGCATAGCCTAGTGGTGGGAAGGGGCTGATGCCTTCCCGCTCACCCAGGTTAAAGGCATGGTACTTCCAATTTAGGTTTGTTGCACCAATTATACCGTAGGGGTTTCCCTTACAGTCTTTCTGTCAAAAAATAACACCAAAAAATTAAGACTTGGAACTCTCTCGCCATTTGAAAATATACCCGTTTTAATAATTGTATTTATAGCCTCATTAAAAATAATGATTACTAAGCTCTTGATTCAAGCGGTTGTTAGACTAAGTCTTGTTGTGTCTTTCCAACCGAACGAAGTCGAAGGAGTACTATGATGCTGGGAAAGAGAGGTGCAACCCTGCCCGAGGTCCTGCCCGAGAAGTTCATTGAAAAAATACACATAGGTTGCCGCCAAAGGACATCGGCCGTTGTTGTGCCATCACCATGTCATGACGCGGTGTGACATCCATACCCGGATTCCTGCATCAGCACCACGGCTGCTAGCCGTTGCTCCGCATTGTCAATGGCCACAGGCGGACGACCACCCTCGTCGTTGTTCATGATGCTGTTGCCCATCAGCAGCTCGGAACTTTCCTCCAGGGCTTCGAACACCATTCTCAAGATTGTCGCAAAGGCTCCTGTGATGGACTCGTTATATTCTCTTGGGGTAACTAGTTGTACATCTGTAATTCGGTTATCCGCACCCATGTTCTCTTGTTTACCACGAGTCTACCACCATGGGACTGCACTAGCGTATTTATGGTGCCAGGCACATGATGGGAGGCGGTGGAGACATTATTTTATTCAATGTAGAATCATGGTCATTCAGATGGATGTGTGGTCCACCCCATTCATGCCTTGGCAGGAAGTTGTTCGACAATGAGGGTACACTTGCATTATTAGATGGCTTGACTCCCTGGCTAACTTCTACCAATATCTGGGTGATGCAGGATTATGAAGCTAAAATATGGGCCTTCAAGTGCCGGATTGACCTGTCAACGATGGAGGCATCAAAGACAACTTTATTCAACTTCCTTCAACCAGGAATGGAATAAGTCAGTATTGCATGTTGCTTATTCACCACACCCTCCAAGAGAGTATCATTCCAATTCTAGGCCATAAGATGCAAAAACACCAGGGACATAGTTTCTGCTCGCTAGCTCATACGCACCCTCATGAATAGTAAAATAAAAATAGTAAACAATTTTAAAAAAATCTGAATTTTTCTCCATGCGTGCAAATTCCGAACATACGTGCAAATTTCGGAGTGGGCAAATTCCGAACATTCCTAGCTGGACGAGTCCAGGACGGCGGCTCCGAGCGACTTCGACGATGGTCGTGTCGTCGTGACTACAAAGGCAGCACAGCGGTGGTGGACGTTGCCTCCATGGCTTGTGTGGTGGGCATGCTCTGGTGGGCAATGGGCCATGGATATAGAGCCCGTCCAGATCCTCGTCGTTACAGAGCCGATCTACGAAAATTAGTGCCGATCCAACTGGCTGCGAATTGGGGATAAGTGGGCAACATTGAAAACTGAGCTCCGACTTTGGTCATGGCGGGTGATGATGGTGTCTATGTGTCATTACCTTGTTGAAGGCATCGTCAATGCAGTCATTATCTCCTAGCTCAGGTTGTTCTGACGGAAAACCCTTGATCTAGGTCTCCAGATCGAACGATGCCGGTGTTGTCGGTGTCGTTTATCCCTCATGAGGGCATCATTTTGGAGCATATGCTTGCTGGAGTCGTCACGAGGTGGAGCAGTGTGGCATCTACTGCATCGACGACTGTGGGTCTCGGCGGCATGGTGCAGCGCGGTGTCTTGGCGACGAATGCGTCTTGATGGACAAGCACAGGGCAGTGGCGCTGTTTGGAGCTGTGGCGGCATTGACGGCTGGCTGGGAAAGGATAATGCGGATCTCTACCATGGAGATGACTCGGCCGGTCCATTGTAGGGGCGGCTTCGGAAGGGTGTGCATATGATACACGTGCTGGGTCTGCTGGACCGGATGTCCACGCTCGGTACGTCATGTGGGCGGCTCCGCCATTTCCCGTGTTCTAGATGGTGGGGGCGTGATGGCATCCCCATTGTAAAGTTTGTAGGTGTGGAGTTGTGGCTTCGGCTTGTTGGTGTATGTTCTTGTCACATCTTTATTGAATAATTTAATTAAGATGATTATGTACATCTATCGATGCAGAGGCCGGAGTCAACCTCATTTTCAAAAAAAAAGCAGCTCGCCGCCGCCATTAGACCCTCCGAGGGTCTTGCCTTCCTCTTCTAGTTTACGTTAAGCTACAATGTATTTGCCTTTCACTCTGTCTTCAGTAGTTGTCTCTCTGTTCTTAAGTCATGTGTAAACGTCCTTTGTAACAGTAATTATCATAACTGATCAATGCAAGAGTCAAGCTTTCTATCAGTTTAATTGCTTCTCTACTTGATTTTAAGTTGCTCGTCTCTGAAGGAGTTAGCCGTGGGTGGACTAAAGTTTGCTTGCCGCGTCTTTTCAGCTGACTCGACTCGACGGGCATGATGCCAGATAGTAAAGGTGCCACCCTGTTCAAGGACCTGCCCGAGGATGGCGACGAGATCATTGACAAGATACTCCGTCGGGTTGCCATGCCGCCCAATGACGTTGGTCGCTGCCATGTTGTCACCATGTCATGGCACAGCGTGACATCCACACCCGCATTCGTGCTCGAGCACCGCCATCGCCATCCGTCGCTCTCCATTGTCAACGGCCAAGGGTGGCCCGCCAGCCTCATTCTCGTCCGTGACCCTGGTGCCCATCAACAACTTTGGCCTTTCCTCTCGGGCTGCGAACACCCTTCTCAAAATTGTCTCGAAGGTAGCTGTGGTGGCTTTCTTATCGTCTCTCAGGAGTGAAGTGCATTGTAGGTCCCTAAACTATTCGAGGGGTGTCAACCAGGTCCTAGATCTATGAAAATCGATGTGTGGGTCCTCGAACTATTGTAAGTGTCTCAGTCACGTCCAAAACCTGCCCGACCCAACCTGACCTGCCGTTGACTGTTGCCATGTCGGACAGGGGTAACGGAGGTGGCTGGATATTTACAAAAACACCCCGAATCGTTTCAGATCGATATTCCCCAGTCGTTGCCTCTTCTTCTCCTTCTCTCCCGATATCTCTCACGGCGATTTGGGGGCGGCGGCGCCCTGGCGATTTGGTGTGGCTGCACGGAGACGGCGGCGCCTGCCTAGGCGTCGATGGCTCCAGTACGGCGGCTCCCTGGAGATCCTCCTCCACAGTACGGTACGTTCCTCTCTGTCCCCCCAATCGATTTGTGACTAGGGTTAGGGTTTGATCCGAATTGGTTAGGGTTAGGTTTGTGCGCAGCTTCCTGATGCTCGATTCCCTCTCTTTGCACGTAGGACCGAACAACGACCTCTTTTCAGTAGAGATTCATCACAGTGGGTTCTTTTGTGGTGACGGCCCAAACAAGACATATGTAGATGAGCGTATTGACACATTTGATTGTTGTGAAGTGGACACATGGTCTCTGCTTTGGATAGAAGATTTTGTTAGGCAGTGTGGCTATGCATATGTCACAAGGTTGGAAGTGTATTGGTTGCTGCCAGGGAAATCATTGTTTGATGGACTGCGAGTGCTCGTGTGTGATGCTGACACAAATTATATGATGTCAGTGGTCAGCAAGATCAAAACTTTTGAGCTATATGTGAATGATAAAGATCTAGAGAGATCAATCTTCAGTGATAATGACATTCCAATGACCGGAGGCCCTGAGCTGCCTAAGGTTTTTACTCCTACAAAGAGAAAGCCACTGGATATTCCACCCTTCTATGATAATGTCATCAGCCCCAAACAGAGAGCAAAACTTCAGAGAAATTTTGTCAGGAGAGAGGCTGAGGCATGGAACAGTAATGTAGGGCATCAGTTCACATATGAGAGGAGAAGCAATAGGAGGAGGGCTCAATTTGAACCAGAAGTTGAAGAGGACAGTTCTGGGGGTGAAGACAGTAGTAGTGGATCAGAGTTTGTGGACTCCGATAATGAGTTCGATAAAGATGATGACAACCTATATGAGAAGTATGTTGATGCAGATGCAGAGGAGGAGGAGCAGAGCAAGGACAAGGACAAGGATATTGGAAGCTCAAAGGAAAAGGGAAATGCAAATGCAAGTAAGGGCAAGAATTTGGTGGAAGAAGAGGAGGAGCTAGACCTCCCAGATTCAGATGAAGAAGGAGGTGACAACAGTTTGAAGTTCAAAAGTTTTAGGCCTGAAGACATGAAAAATCCTGTGTTCAAAGTTGGAATGGTCTTTTCATCAATTGTAGAGGTTAGGACAGCTTTGGCAGAGTATGCTGTTAAGAACAGGGTAGCTATAAAGACACCAAAAAATGACAAAATTAGGGTGAAAGCTCATTGTGTCACAGGTTGCCCCTGGGAGTTCTTTGCCTCAAAGGACAGCAGAACAAAGTGCATAATGCTGAAAATATACATAGATGAGCACACTTGCAGTAGGGAGTGGGAGGTGAAGCAATTCACTGCTAGTTACATAGCAAAGAAGTATGTTGAGAAGGTGAGGACAGATGAATCAATTTCATTGAGAACCCTGGGAAGTAATGTGCAAGAGGATTACAATATGGCAGCCACCAAGAGCAAGCTTGCTAGAGCAAAGAGAGAAGCAATCAGAAAGATTAGAGGAGATGAGCAAAAACAGTACAATATGTTGTGGGATTTTGCAGAAGGGCTGAGAACACAAAATCCTGGTAGCACATTCTATTTGAAACTGAAAAATGGTGTTCTTTTTGACAAATTGTACATGTCTATAGATGCATGTAAGAGGGGTTTTCTGCAAGGATGTAGGCCAGTAATTTGTCTGGATGGTTGCCACCTTAAGACAAAGCATGGAGGAATACTTCTAACAGCCATAGGAGTTGATCCCAATGACTGCATCATTCCAATAGCCATTGCAGTAGTTGAGGTTGAAAACACCATCACCTGGACATGGTTTCTCAAGACCTTGAAAGAGGATCTGTTAATTCAGAACACTAAACCATGGACAATCATGAGTGATAGGCAGAAAGGCTTGATTAATGTTGTGGACGATATGTTCCCTGATTCATAGCATAGGATTTGTGTACGACACTTATACCAGAACTTCCATGCCAATTAGAAGGGTGAAACATTGAAGAACCAGTTGTGGGAAATAGCAAGAAGCAACAATATGGCTACATGGAAAAAGAACATGGAGAAGATGAAGGAGATGAA
>NW_024115854.1:0-14618 GCF_003073215.2 Triticum urartu | reverse complement strand
AGGAGATTCTATGGATATCCTTGTTGTTCCTTGTGGGACTAACCCATGTAGGTATTGAAAGTGCAATTCACTCAAATGGATAGCTCCAAGAGATCTACATCAACATTGAGCATCCACATCTTCAATATCTACATGAAGTCATCATCGACAAAACCCAAGGTTAGTTCATCCCTCTTAGGGGGGATATCACATCTAGGGGGAGCTTTACTCTAAGACTTGAGCTAAAGCAACTCTAAAGATGTGAACAAAACAATGCTTTATGTAAAAGTGGTAACCCCACTTGAGCTTAAACGATGAGTATGACCTATGATCAAGTGTTCTCACTTGACTCCTAAGTCAATATACTCATATATAGATGACCTAGTCATCGCAAATTGCTTGATAGATGCTAGAATTGGTTGTGCATGCCTTGCCACATATTTCATTTGCCATCTTATTGTGTGAGCATGCTGATTGCATATTTTACTCATTCGAGGACATCCACTTGTTGTTTTGATTGTTCGGCTTTATTTCTTTTTGCCAAGTGGATGGACAAGAATGCCTAAGAACCTCCTCTAGCTATCTATGCTTTTCTCGTCTCAAACTCATTCATGCTGCATCACAAAATTTGATCAAGTCAGATTCGAACCACTCTGTGTGAGGAGCGCTCGGAGTCCCCGATTCGTCATAGACTTAAACTTCCAAAACCTCTTTATGATTCTCGGTCTGACCGATACTCCACTTTCGGTCCTACTGAGATCATTAAGTTGATCTAGGTTTTCGATCTCGGTGCAACCGATTTGAACCTTTCGGTCACACCGAGTTTCAGTAACTGCACGCAGTTATGAATCTCGGTGCCACCGAGTTGTTCCACTCGGTCACACCGACAGGGTCGGGCTATATATAGTCACGGGCAAAATTTGGAAATTTCTCCGAACCCCTTCGCCCGCGCGATAGCCTGCTCTGCCCTCGGGTCTCCGGATCATCTTCTCGCCGCCAGCCGCCTCCAGTCGCTGGTCTCCGTCGCCGTCAACGGGAATTCTGCCCCGCCGTTGCCGCCGTAGCAAGTCCCCGCCGAACTAGGGTATGGACTTGATCTTTGTGCTATTCTCCAATCTGATTCCTAGCACATTGTGTTCTTCATGATTCTTCCACGATTGAAACACTCCTATCCAGTCAAAACGCCCGTAGATTAGCTTTGATTCGAAAAATTTCTAGGTTAGGTTTCCGCCGAAACCATCTCGGACCCACCGAGTTGAAAAACTCGGTCCCACCGATTTGGCTTATGCCATTGCACAAGTGAGACTCGGTCTGACCGAGAATTACTTATCGGTGTGACCGATTTTGGAACTCTGTGAAACCCTAGCAGTCTCGGTGCCACCGAACTGTGACTCGGTCCAACCGAGTTCACTAGTTTAGGTTCCAAAACTGCTTCGGTATCACCGAGTTTGAAAATCGGTAGATCCGAGATGATTTCAGTGGGAAACTAAAACTAAGTTTTTGGATCATTTTTTGCAAAAATCTCTGCATTTTGTGATGCTCATCCTTTCTACCTCATCTATAATCTGTTCACAGGGTCAGCAGTCAGAGCTTGTAGCATGTCAGACCAGAGTGATAGCCAGAACATGTCAGAGCAGCAGGTGCACGTGAGTGAGGGCACTAGTCCCTCCAGCTCTTCTGATGAAGGCATCAGGAGCACCCCTAGCAACTTGCCAAAGGTTGCCACGAGACAGAGGAAAAAGAGGACTTCAGATTCCGAAGATGAGTACTATGTGGAAGAGGAAGAGGCCACTTCCAAGAGAGTTGAGCCAGCTCAAGGCACTAAGCCAGGCCTGAAAATCAAAAGGCCAGCAGGCAGGCAGCCAATGTCAAAGGCCAGAATGTCAACTGAGAAGCCCATAGAGTCAGTTGCAGCTGAGAGCAAGAAAATAAAGGAAAGGGTGAAGAAGACTGTGGCTAGAGTGCTTGGCAAAGCTTCCATCATGGAAGAGGAAGAATAAGAAGAGGTAGCTGCACCAGCACCCAAGGCACCCAAGCTAAATGGGAGATGCCATAAAAATCAGGGGAGCTGCTTCCAAGGCCAAGCCAGCTCCAAGCAAAGCCAAAAAGAGGAACACAAGAAGCATCCCTGTAGCTGAGAAGAACAAGGCCCCATGCCTGAGACTGTTGCTGAAGAAGAGGGAAGAGAATGTTCTGAGAAAGCTAAAGCCCAAGATCCCAGACCACAACGATGCTCATCCTGTGGCTGAGATGAAGCTCAGGAGAGATTCAGGGCTGAGGAAGTGGAGAGAAGCAGACCCGTATGCTTCAAGGAGAAGGAGCGCAGTTGACTACAGGTTTCACACCTAGGAGCAGCAGGATTTTTATGAGACTGTGCTGCTAGATAAGAAGCCCATTGTATGTGATATGAGATGGGTCGACTGGGAATATATCAAGGAAAACGAAGAGCACTATCCTGGAATGCAAGACAACTTCATAGCTTGTGGAGTAGCTGACTTTGTTGGGTAGAAGCTCACAAAGTGGAACGAGGAGCTTATCGTGCAGTTCTACTCCACGGCACACTTTTATCCAGATTGGAGGATCACATGGATGTCTGAGGGTACGAGGTACCAATCCACTGTTGAGGAATGGGCAAAGTTGATCAATGCCCCAGAGGAGCATGATGATGACATGGACATATATGCCAAGAAGAAGATGGACCACAACTCGATGTCAAATATGTACAAGGAGATCCCAAATGAAGCACTTGATACTTTCAAGTTTGGCTCAGTACATTACCTTCTGTCAGGGCTCCCGACTATCAATTGGATCTTGAGGCACACCTTATTGCCCAAGTCAGGTGATCACAAGATGATCAGAGGCCATGCTATCAACTTGCTACATGTGTTTGATGTGCCTCAGAAGTTCAAGGTGATGAGCCTCATAGTGGAAACAATCAAGAGGACTGCAGCAGATCAGAAGAGGAGTTGCGGATATGCCCCTCAGATTCAGGAGCTCATCAACTCCAAGATGGGCACGGGCATATATCTATTGGACAAGGAACACCTGCCCATCCGTCCAGATTTCGAGGAAAATCAAGTTGTGATGACTGAGAACGAGCCATCATCTGCCCAAGCATACACGAAGAAGGAGAAGGCGAGGAAGGAGAAAGCTGCCAAGATGCCTACTCAAGAGGAGGCATTTGAGTATTTCTTGAAGACTAAACAAGAGCAGCTTGGTTACTTGATTGCATCCACGCTGAGGATTGAGCAAAGTCTGGCCACCCTCACTCAGAATCAGCAGAGCCTAGAGAGAATCATGGAATAGAAGTTCTAGACTTGGATGTCAAAGTAACGGAAGTTCAGTCTGCAGTGGAGCAGCTCCAGGAGGACATGCAGGAGAGGAGAGGCAGGACTACTACTCATGCCTTTGCCAGAGTGCCAAGAGGTCCGAGGTCGTCTGCCGTGCCAGTTGCTGACACAAGAGCCACCACCTCAGCACCAGCCACAGCCTCAGTTCCACCAGCTCCAGCATCTACTTCAGCTCCAACTCCAGCGTCTACTTCAGCATCTACACGAAGCCTTCGTCCTTGGAGTGATCCGGACTCCACCACCACCTGAAGATCAAGCCTGAGCGTCGATCTAGTACTATGCATTTTCTAGGAACTTTTTGGTAACTTGTTGCCAAAGGGGGAGAAAAATGTATAGATCATAGGCTTCGAGAGAGAGAGTGTTGCTTTTCTCTCTTGCTTTATTTGGTGGTTTTTCGAACTTGTTTGCTTTTGAGTGTTGCATAAGCTACACTTAATGTTGTTAATGCTATTATCTTATCTATCTTATGTGATCATTCACTATTCTTGGTGATGAGTGCATGTATTTCATTCTTATCATTTTAAGCGCTCCACCAAGATGTATGTGACATGGAAGAGTAACCCATGACTCTAACTCCTTGTGCATTTGCAGTCCAAAGCAAATTTTAAATATGCACAAATTTAGGGGGAGCTCTTACTTATCACATACTTCTCAAAGCGACGATATATTTCATGTTTATTATCATTTGTCGAAGCTTTGATCTATATGTTGTCATCAATTACCAAAAAGGGGGAGATTGAAAGTGCAACTATCCCTAGGTGGTTTTGGTAATTCATAACAACATATAGCTCATTGAGCTAATGCTATTCCAAGATGATTATTTCAGGAAAGCTCAATGATTGGCATGGCATGGATGTGAAAGTGGAACCCTCAAAATGCTAAGGACAAAGGATTGGCTCAAGCTCAAAAGCTCAAGACTCTTCATTTTATATTTTAGTGATCCAAGATCACATTGAGTCTTTAGGAAAAGCCAATACTATTAAGGAGGGATGAGGTGTTGCTTAATGAGCCTCTTGCTTCATGTGCTTAGTGATATGCTCCAACAACTACTTTCCCATATCCACATATGACCTAAACCCTAAGCCAAACTCGGTCCTACCGATTCTTCCTATCCGGCGCCACCGAGTTTCACTTGTCATTAGCCACTGCCAAACCCTAGCAATTCGGTCCTACCGATAAGGATCTCGGTCTCACCGAGATGGGGTTGCAAACTCTCTGTTTCCCTTCCGTAACTTTTCGGTCCCAAAGAGCGAATCGGTCCCACCGAGATTGCAATGTAAACTCAGTGTTTCCCCTTTGTAACTTTTCGGTCTCACCGAGTTCCACTCGGTCTCACCGAAAGAGCAAATCGGTCCCACCGAGTTTGCCTGACCAACTCTCTGGTTAGCTAATTACCAAATTCGGTCTCACCGAGTTTGTGTAATCGGTCTCACCGAGATTACGTTATGCCCAAACCCTAACCATATCGGTCCTACCGAGTTGCATGTCAGTCCCACCGAAAATCTCTAACGGTCACTAGGTTTACATTTTCGGTCCGACCGAGTTTATTGATTCGGTCCCACCGAGATTGGAAAACTGTGTGTAACGGTTGGATTTTGTGTGGAGGCTATATATACCCCTCCACCTCCTTCTCATTCGAGGAGAGAGCCATCATAACACACACACACCATTCCAACTCATATGTTCTGAGAGAGAACCACCTACTCATGTGTTGAGACCAAGATATTCCATTCCTACCATATGAATTTTGATCTCTAGCCTCTCCAAGTTGCTTTCCACTCAAATCTTCTTTCTACCAAATCCAATCCTATGAGAGAGAGTTGAGTGTTGGGGAGACTATCATTTTGAAGCACAAGAGCAAGGAGTTCATCATCAACACACCATTTGTTACTTCTTGGAGATTGGTGTCTCCTAGATTGGCTAGGTGTCACTTGGGAGCCTCCGACAAGATTGTGGAGTTGAACCAAGGAGTTTGTAAGGGCAAGGAGATCGCCCTACTTCGTGAAGATCTACCGCTAGTGAGGCAAGTCCTGTGTGGGCGATGCCATGGTGGGATAGACAAGGTTGCTTCTTCGGGACCCTTTGTGGGTGGTTGCTTCTTCGTGGACCCTTCGTGGGTGGAGCCCTGTGTGGACTCGCGCAACCGTTACCCTTCTGTGGGTTGAAGTCTCCATCAACGTGGATGTAGGATAGCACACCTATCCGAACCACGGAAAAACATCCGTGTCTCCATTGCGTTTGATTCCTCCAACCCCTTCCCTTTACATCCTTGCAAGTTGCATGCTTTACTTTCCGCTGCCAATATACTCTTTGCATGCTTGCTTGAATTGTGTGATGATTGCTTGACTTGTCCTAAAATAGCTAAAATCTGCCAAGAACTAAAATTGGGAAAAGGTTAAGTTTTTATTTTGTCAAGTAGTCTAATCACCCCCCCTCTAGACATACTTTCGATCCTACAAGTGGTATCAGAGCTTTGGTCTCCATTTGCTTGATCTCCATAGCTTTTGGTGGTCATAGCCTTGGTTTCACAACCTAGGAGAGTATGGCGTCTAGCGAGGGAAATTATCACCGTAGAGGCCCTTACTTTGATGGTACTAATTTTGCTAGTTGGAAGCATAAAATGAAAATGCATATTCTTGGACATAACCCCGCCGTTTGGGCTATTGTGTGTGTTGGTTTGCAAGGTGAATTCTTTGATGGGAAAGAACCAAACCGTGAAGCTACCGCGGATGAGTTGAAGATGTTGCAATACAATGCTCAAGCTTGTGATATTCTCTTCAACGGATTGTGCCCCGAAGAATTCAACAAAATCAACCATCTTGAGAAAGCAAAGGAAATTTGGGACACTTTGATTGATATGCACGAAGGTACCGACTCCGTCAAGGAATCCAAGTTGGATGTGCTTCAAAGCCAACTTGACAAGTTCAAGATGAAGGATGGTGAAGGTGTCGCTGAAATGTACTCTAGGCTTGCTCTCATCACAAATGATATTGCCGGCTTAGGAAGTGAAGAGATGACCGATAGATTCATCATCTAGAAGATTCTAAGAGCCTTGGATGGAAAATATGATACCGTGTGCACATTGATCCAAATGATGCCCAATTACAAAGATCTCAAGCCAACGGAGGTGATTGGAAGAATTGTTGCTCATGAGATGTCACTTAAGGATAAAGAGGAACTTCACAACAAATCAAGTGGTGCCTATAAAGCCTCATGTGAAGCCCCTACATCATCAAGTGAGAAACAAGACTTCAATGAAGAATTGAGCTTAATGGTGAAGAACTTCAACAAGTTCTACAAGAGTAGAAGCAAAGATAGAAGCTTCAACTCAAGGTCCTACAATGACAAAAGATCTTCTAGTCGAGAGCGAAACTGCTACAATTGTGGAAGACCCGGACACTATTCCAATGAGTGTACGGCTCCCTACAAGAGAAGAGAAGATTCTCCAAGAAGAAGAAGCAAAGAATCACCACCAAGAGAGAGAAGGAGTAGAGATGATCGTTATGAACGAAGATACTCACAGAGAAGCAAGGATTCGGAAAGGAAGGAAAAATCATCAAGGAGCTACACAAGACGAAGACATCAAGCTCATGTTGGTGAATGGGTATCCGGCTCCGACTCCGACAGCCACTCCGAGAGAAGTTATCACTCCAACTCTGAAGATACTCAAGAAGAAGGTGTTGCCGGTCTAGCACTTGTGTCAACCAACTCCTACGACATATTTGACTCACCAAATGAAGGAATTGGAAGATGCTTCATGGCCAAAGGTCCTAAGGTAACACACCCCGAGTATGTTGATTTCAATAGTGATGAAGATGACTTGTTAGGGGATGATTTGCTTGTTGACAACTCTAGTGATGAATACTATGATGAAACGTCAATTAATCATGCTAATCAAGATAAAACGAATGACAATGATAAGGAGAAGATTGAGGCTCTAACTAAAGAACTAAACACTCTTAAGTTAGCTCATGAAACTATCTTCGAAGATCATCGAGAACTTTTAAGAGCTCATGAGAAATTACGCTTTGAAAAGCTCAATCTTGAGCAAGAGCATGAGTCTTAAAAGCAATCAATGGACAGCGTCGTGGGCCCTCCAGTTCTTCTTACTCTTGCCAAGCGTTTACTCTTATCCAGCCTCAAGTCAAGTCTAGTACAAGAAAGATTCTTCCTCTAGCAGTAACAATGATCATGCTAAATCCAATATTGTTGCTTCTAGTAGTTCTCTTGATTCCACTAATGATTCTCTTAGCCAAGTTACACTTGAGCAAGAAAATAGCTTATTGAAGGGAATTATAGAGAAAGGAGTGTACAAAAGCCTTGCCGGGAGTAAGCAATTCGAGGAAATTGTGCGCAAGCAAGGAATGCACCGGAAGAATCAAGGTGTTGGTTTTGAACGAAAGTTCAATGCCAATGGAGTTGAATGGGAAGAAGATCAATACCCCAAGACGAAGTTTGTCCCTCAACAAGAGAAGTATACTTCTTTCAAGGGACACAAGCTCAAGATGATCTTCCACCACAAGACTACGAGCAAAAAGGCAAGGACAAGCTTCAAGAGGAAATTGATGCATTTGAAGAAGCTCCAAAGACCTTAGTCAAGTGGATTCCCAAGACTACTTCAAGTTCCACTTCATCAAGTACGACTACAACTCCAAGGATTCCCATCAAGATGATGTGGATCCAAAAGAGAAGAACTAGAGAGTTCTTGAGGGTGACTCCGCCAACATACTTCACTCTTATCATTTTGGCAAGAACAAGTGCAATCAACTTCCACATCTTGCACTAGTTCAAGGAGTCACAAACCCTTCTTGTTGGTAAGACAAGGGACAAGGTAACTAAAAGTTTTCATGGACATCATCTTTTGTGCGCATCACTCTATGTCTTGGATATCCTTGTTTGTTCCTTGTGGGACTAACCCATGTAGGTATTGAAAGTGCAATTCACTCAAATGGATAGCTCCAAGAGATCTACATCAACATTGAGCATCCACATCTTCAATATCTACATGAAGTCATCATCGACAAAACCCAAGGTTAGTTCATCCCTCTTAGGGGATATCACATCTAGGGGGAGCTTTACTCTAAGACTTGAGCTAAAGCAACTCTAAAGATGTGAACACAACAATGCTTTATGTAAAAGTGGTAACCCCACTTGAGCTCTTAAACGATGAGTATGACCTATGATCAAGTGTTCTCACTTGACTCCTAAGTCAATATACTCATATATAGATGACCTAGTCATCGCAAATTGCTTGATAGATGCTAGAATTGGTTGTGCATGCCTTGTCACATATTTCATTTGCCATCTTATTGTGTGAGCATGCTGGTTGCATATTTTACTCATTCGAGGACATCCACTTGTTGTTTTGATTGTTCGGCTTTATTTCTTTTTGCCAAGTGGATGGACAAGAATGCCTAAGAACCTCCTCTAGCTATCTATGCTTTTCTCGTCTCAAACTCTATTCATGCTGCATCACAAAATTTGATCAAGTCAGATTCGAACCACTCTGTGTGAGGAGCGCTCGGAGTCCCCGATTCGTCATAGACTTAAACTTCCAAAACCTCTTTATGATTCTCGGTCTGACCGATACTCCACTTTCGGTCCTACCGAGATCATTAAGTTGATCTAGGTTTTCGATCTCGGTGCAACCGATTTGAACCTTTCGGTCACACCGAGTTTCAGTAACTGCACGCAGTTATGAATCTCGGTGCCACCGAGTCGTTCCACTCGGTCACACCGACAGGGTCGGGCTATATATAGTCACGGGCAAAATTTGGAAATTTCTCCGAACCCCTTCGCCCGCGCGATAGCCTGCTCTGCCCTCGTGGTCTCCGGATCGTCTTCTCGCCGCCAGCAGCCTCCAGTCGCTGGTCTCCGTCGCCGTCAACGGGAATTCTGCCCCGCCGTTGCCGCCGTAGCAAGTCCCCGCCGAACTAGGGTATGGACTTGATCTTTGTGCTATTCCTCAATCTGATTCCTAGCACATTGTGATCATATTGTTTCTAGCCACGTTTGATAAACTTCTATCCAGTCAAAACGCTCATAGATTAGGTTTGATTCGAAAATTCTAGGTTTAGGTTTCCGCCGAAACTATCTCGGACCCACCGAGTTGAAAAACTCGGTCCCACCGATTTGGCTTATGCCATTGCACAAGTGAGACTCGGTCTGACCGAGAATTACTTATCGGTGTGACCGATTTTTGAACTCAGTGAAACCCTAGCAGTCTCGGTGCCACCGAACTGTGACTCGGTCCTACCGAGTTCACTAGTTTAGGTTCCAAAACTGCTTCGGTATCACCGAGTTTGAAAATCGGTAGATCCGAGATGATTTCAGTGGGAAACTAAAACTAAGTTTTTGGATCATTCTTTTGCAAAAATCTCTGCATTTTGTGATGCTCATCCATTCTATCTCATCTATAATCTATTCACAGGGTCAGCAGTCAGTTTGCAGCATGTCAGACCAGAGTGATAGCCAAATGTCAGAGCAGCAAGTGTGATGAGTGAGGGCACTAGTCCCTCCAGTTCATCTGATGAAGGCAGCAGGAGCACTCCTAGAACATTGCCAAAGGCTGCCACGAGACAAAGGAAGAAGAGGACTTCAGATTCCGAAGATGAGGACTATGTGGCAGAGGAAGAGGCCACTTCCAAGAGAGTTGAGCCAGCTCAAGGCACTAAGCCAGGTCTGAAAATCAAAAGGCCAGCAGGCAGGCAGCCCATGTCAAAGGCAAGAGCCTCAACTGAGAAGCCCACTCCCCAAGAGCCAGTTGCAGCTGAGGGCAAGAAAAGAAAGGAAAGGGTGAAGAAGACTATTGCTAGAGTGCTTGGCAAAGCTTCCATCATGGAAGAAGAAGAGAGGTAGCTGCACCAGCACCCAGGCACCCAAGCTGATGGGTGATGCCAAATCAGGGGCTACTGCATCTAAGCCCAAAGCTGCCTCAAGCCAAAGCCCTAAGATAAATACACGGAGCATCCCAGCTTGAAAGAACAAGGCCCGTGCCTGAGACTGTTGCTGAAGAAGAGGAGAAAATGTCCTGAGAAAGCTTAAAGCCCAAGATCCCAGACCACAACGATGCTCATCCTGTGGCTGAGGACATGAAGCTCAGGAGAGATTCAGGGCTGAGGAAATGGAGAGAAACAGACCCATATGCTTCAAGGAGGAAGGAGCAGTGGACTACAGGTTTCACACAAGGAGCAGCAGGATTTTTATGGACAGTGCTGATTAAGAAGCCCATGTGTGTGATATGCGATGGGTTGATTGGACATACATCAAGGACAATGAGGAGCACTATCCTGGAGTGCAAGACAGCTTCATAGCTTGTGGAGTAGCTGACTTTGTTGGGCAGAAGCTCACAAAGTGGAACGAGGAACTCATCATGCAGTTCTACTCCAGCTCACTTTTATCCAGATGGGAGGATCACATGGATGTCTGAGGGTACAAGGTACCAATCCACAGTTGCTGAGTGGGCACAGATCATAAATGCCCCAGAGGAGCAAGATGATGACTTGGATATCTATGCCAAGAAGAAGATGGACCACAACTCATGTCAAATATGTACAAGGAGATCCCAAATGAAGCACTTGATACCTTCAAGTTTGGCTCAGTACATTACCTTCTGTCAGGGCTCCCGACTATCAATTGGATACTAAGGCACACCTTATTGCCCAAGTCAGGTGATCACAAGATGATCAGAGGCCATGCTATCAACTTGCTACATGTGTTTGATGTGCCTCAGAAGTTCAAGGTGATGAGCCTCATAGTGGAAACAATCAAGAGGACTGCAGCAGATCAGAAGAGGAGCTGTGCGGATATGCCCCTCAGATTCAGGAGCTCATCAACTCCAAGATGGGCACAGGCATATATCTATTGGATAAGGAACACCTGCCCATCCGTCCAGATTTTGAGATACAAGTGTCATGACTGAGAATGAGCCATCATCTGCCCAAGCATTGCAAAGAAGGAGAAGGCGAGGAAGGAGAAAGCTGCCAAGATGCCTACTCAAGAGGAGGCATCTGAATACTTCTTGAAGACCAAACAAGAGCAGCTTGGTTACTTGATTGCATCCACGCTGAGGATTGAGCAAAGTCTGGCCACCCTCACTCAGAATCAGCAGAGCCTAGAGAGAATCATGGAACAGAAGTTCTATGACTTGGATGTCAAGGTAAACGGAAGTTCAGTCTGCAGTGGAGCAGCTCCAGGAGGACATGCAGGAGAGGAGAGGCAGGACTACACTCATGCCTTTGCCAGAGTGCCAAGAGGCCCGAGGTCATCTGCCGTGCCAGTTGCTGACACAAGAGCCACCACTTCAGCACCAGCTACAGCCTCAGCTCCAGCATCTACTTCAGCTCCAACTCCAGCGACTACTTCAGCATCTACCGAAGCCTTCGTCCTTGGAGTGATCCGGACTCCACCACCACCTGAAGATCAAGCCTGAGCGTCGATCTAGTGCTATGCATTTTCTAGGAACTTTTTGGTAACTTGTTGCCAAAGGGGGAGAAGATGTATAGATCATAGGCTTCGAGAGAGAGAGTGTTGCTTTTCTCTCTTGCTTTATTTGGTGTTTTCGAACTTGTTTGCTTTTGAGTGCTTGAGATACTACGTCATTATTTGTGAGACATTGATGATCATGTGTTTGATCATAAGCTACACTTAATGCTTGCTTAATGCTATTATCTTATCTATCTTATGTGATCATTCATTATTCTTGGTGATGAGTGCATGTATTTCATTCTTATCATTTTAAGCGCTCCACCAAGATGTATGTGACATGGAAGAGTAACCCATGACTCTAACTCTTTGTGCATTTGCAGTCCAAAGCAAATTTTAAATATGCACAAATTTAGGGGGAGCTCTTACTTATCACATACTTCTCAAAGCGATGATATATTTCATGCTTATTATCATTTGTCGAAGCTTTGATCTATATGTTGTCATCAATTACCAAAAAGGGGGAGATTGAAAGTGCAACTATCCCTAGGTGGTTTTGGTAATTCATAACAACATATAGCTCATTGAGCTAATGCTATTCCAAGATGATTATTTCAGGAAAGCTCAATGATTGGCATGGCATGGATGTGAAAGTGGAACCCTCAAAATGCTAAGGACAAAGGATTGGCTCAAGCTCAAAAGCTCAAGACTCTTCATTTTATATTTTAGTGATCCAAGATCACATTGAGTCTTTAGGAAAAGCCAATACTATCAAGGAGGGATGAGGTGTTGCTTAATGAGCCTCTTGCTTCATGTGCTTAGTGATATGCTCCAAAACCCTCAACTACTTTCCATATCCACATATGACCTAAACCCTAAGCCAAACTCGGTCCTACCGATTCTTCCTATCCGGCGCCACCGAGTTTCACTTGTCATTAGCCACTGCCAAACCCTAGCAATTCGGTCCTACCGATAGGGATCTCGGTCTCACCGAGATGGGGTTGCAAACTCTCTGTTTCCCTTTCGTAACTTTTCGGTCTTCACCGAAAGAGCGAATCGGTCCCACCGAGATTGCAATGTAAACTCAGTGTTTCCCCTTTGTAACTTTTCGGTCTCACCGAGTTCCACTCGGTCTCACCGAAAGAGCAAATCGGTCCCACCGAGTTTGCCTGACCAACTCTCTGGTTAGCTAATTACCAAATTCGGTCTCACCGAGTTTGTGTAATCGGTCTCACCGAGATTACGTTATGCCCAAACCCTAACCATATCGGTCCTACCGAGTTGCATGTCAGTCCCACCGAAAATCTCTAACGGTCACTAGGTTTACATTTTCGGTCCGACCGAGTTTGTTGATTCGGTCCCACCGAGATTGGAAAACTGTGTAACGGTTGGATTTTGTGTGGAGGCTATATATACCCATCCACCTCCTCTTCATTCATGGAGAGAGCCATCAGAACACATACACAATTCCAACTCATATGTTCTGAGAGAGAACCACCTACTCATGTGTTGAGACCAAGATATTCCATTCCTACCATATGAATCTTGATCTCTAGCCTTCCCAAGTTGCTTTCCACTCAAATCTTCTTTCCACCAAATCCAAATCCTATGAGAGAGAGTTGAGTGTTGGGGAGACTATCATTTGAAGCACAAGAGCAAGGAGTTCATTACCTACACACCATTTGTTACTTCTTGGAGAGTGGTGTCTCCTAGATTGGCTAGGTGTCACTTGGGAGCCTCCGACAAGATTGTGGAGTTGAACCAAGGAGTTTGTAAGGGCAAGGAGATCGCCTACTTCGTGAAGATCTACCGCTAGTGAGGCAAGTCCTGTGGGCGATGGCCATGGTGGGATAGACAAGGTTGCTTCTTCGTGGACCCTTTGTGGGTGGTTGCTTCTTCGTGGACCCTTCGTGGGTGGAGCCCTGTGTGGACTCGCGCAACTGTTGCCCTTGGGTGGAGCCCTGTGTGGACTCGCGCAACCGTTACCCTTCATGGGTTGAAGTCTCCATCAACGTGGATGTAGGATAGCACCACCTATCCGAACCACGGGAAAAACATCCGTGTCTCCAATAGCGTTTGAATTCTCCAAACCCTTCCCTTTACATTCTTGCAAGTTGCATGCTTTACTTTCCGCTGCCTATATACTTCTTTGCATGCTTGCTTGAAGTATGTGATGATTGCTTGACTTGTCCTAAATTAGCTAAAATCTGCCAAGAACTAAAATTGGGAAAAGGTTAAGTTTTATTTGGTCAAGTAGTCTAATCACCCCCCTCTAGACATACTTTCGATCCTACAAGTGGTATCAGAGCTTTGGTCTCCATTTGCTTGATCTCCATAGCTTTTGGTGGTCATAGCCTTGGTTTCACAACCTAGGAGAGTATGGCGTCTAGCGAGGGAAATTATCACCGTAGAGGTCCTTACTTTGATGGTACTAATTTTGCTAGTTGGAAGCATAAGATGTAAATGCATATTCTTGGACATAACCGCGCTGTTTGGGCTATTGTGTGTGTTGGTCTGCAAGGTGACTTCTTTGACGGGAGAGAACCAAACCGTGAAGCTACCGCGATGAGTTGAAGATGTTGCAATACAATGCTCAAGCTTGTGATATTCTCTTCAACGGATTGTGCCCCGAAGAATTCAACAAAATCAGCCGCCTTGAGAATGCAAAGGAAATTTGGGACACTTTGATTGATATGCACGAAGGTACCGACTCCGTCAAGGAATCCAAGTTGGATGTGCTTCAAAGCCAACTTGACAAGTTCAAGATGAAGGATGGTGAAGGTGTCGCTGAAATGTACTCTAGGCTTGCTCTCATCACAAATGAGATTGCCGGCTTAGGAAGTGAAGAGATGACCGATAGATTCA
>NW_024115853.1:0-9075 GCF_003073215.2 Triticum urartu | reverse complement strand
CCGCGTGCGGCCCCCCCCCCAGCCGCACCCCCTCCCGCTGCTCCCCACGCTCGAGCTCGCGCTCACCCTCGTCGAGGACCACTTCCAGGCGCAGGGCCTCGCCGTCGTCGGCTACTACCACGCCAACGCGCGCCGCGACGACGCCGACCTCCCCGCCGTCGCCAAGCGCGTCGGGGACCACATCTTCCGCTACTTCCCCCGCGCCGCCGTGCTGCTGGTGGGTGCTGTCCTTTCCTCTGTTCCCCCTGTCTTGCGCGGTTATGGGGGTGTGGAGATCTCGCTTGGGTGCTGATTGGGTTTCTCCTTTCTGATTTTGTGTTGGTTTGATCTGATCAGCTGGACAACGTGAAGCTCGAGGAGGTGGTCAAGGGGAACAGCCGCGACGCAGTTGTTCAGGTACTCGCCCATGAGAATCAGTATCCCTTCATTGCTTTTGAATTGGTATCAGCGGATGAGTATGTTTCCTGAGATATCTTCTAAGTGAGTTTTTACTGGTAACGACGAAAATTAGACCATGTGTTGACTTCTACCTAGTGATGGAATAGATCTTGCAGCAATATTATTGACTTGTGAGACTCCCACTAGATAATTCACTTCTTGCTAGAGATAGTATGCTGCCTTGCAAGTTAATTGCTTAATTGTTCGAATGCTCGGTTATTTTTTGGTTAAGTTTGAACTAATTCTTAAGAAATCCTCTCATGCACCCCCAGCCCTCTAATCAATATGTTCGAATGATGAATGGTCGTACATGAGCATTCTTTTCTCTCTCGAGTCCTTGTTTTCTTTCATTTTTCATGCATTGAACTAGATTGTGGCGGTGGCTTCGGGAAGAGAAAGTTTGCTTTGCAACTGCTAAGTTTATACTTTCTGAATCATCATTCTAGAATTATAACTTTCAACTAATATGCACTGCCTCCACATGGCAACCACGTTTCATCTCACAAATCAGTAAGTTACCTAAGAATTAACTGAACACTAACATATTCGTTGAACTTAGCGTCTTAACCACTATGAGCAATGCATATATTTTAATTTATCACAACTTAATTTGAAAAGTTGCTGAACCAACATGCAAACTATCGTATGCCCATCTAAATGCCATGAAATGCAAGCAGCCATCTTTTGCATGAAATAATTATTTATGCAATTTGTCACCTTTCAGTGCAAAAGTGAGAGTAGAAGCATTATGCTTGGGTTTATGAATCACTGGTGCAATCTGTTCACCTTGAGTGCAAAAGCAGGAGTAGCAGCAATATGCTTTTTTTTAAGGAGAGTGGCAGCAATATGTTTGGGCATATGTGTTCTATATCTATCAACAGAGATAGCAGTGTTACACTGTTATTTCATTACCTTATAACTTAAGAATCAGTTCTGAAGTTGTCATATTAACTTGTTAGGTTAAGATTTTTGGATGCTCGACTGCAGACCTTGAAATCTCTCTGCAAGCTGATAAATCTGGTGATGAGTAGAGCATCAGATTAAGCATCGCAAAGTGTTACTTTTCATCAAAGGGCTATGCTAGTAGCTTATATCTCCAAATGCTCATCAATTACTGACTTGTAAATTGTAGTTCTTGTAGTTCTATCTCATATGTCTAAGTGGCAACTGACTGAGATTTGTTTCAATCTGCATATTTGAATGGGTTTTGCTCAGTCTGCATATTCTGAAATGCACTGTGGATGAATTTTAGATAACTTCCCTGGAGGGTACTATTTTTTCAGAAATTCCAATGTAGTAATTATTTTGATCATTGTGCATTTATAGCATAAATATCAACTAGGATCCACGAGGCAGGGTTACAATCCTTGACTAGACTAGTAAAGCTTACTCAATATGTGGTTACATTTTGCATCCTGCATTATGGGGAAAAACACTAACCAGGCCCTGAACTATACTATGGAAATAATCAAACTTGTTACCACTTACATTCAGTTGTGAGAAAAAACAGAAAAACGCGAGGGACTAAATTCCCTGGCTAAGAGTAATGATAAAACGCCAACACTATTCTGTTTCTTTAGCTTGTATGATTCATGACACATTGTTTCATGGCACATGCAGCTATACACCAGGGATTCATCAAAAAGCTGGCGTCAGGCTGGATCAGATGGAAGCAGTCAGCTCAAACTGAAAGAGCCATCTACCAATGTGGTCTTAGCTGATCATGTTACCACGAAGAAATGGCAGCAAGTTGTTGATTTCGACGACCACCTCGATGATATCAGCAAGTAAGTCAAAGAGTCTACAAGTGTCATGAAGCTATAGTTTCTATTACCCCACAAAGAAGTTGTACTTCTTTTTAATAACCATATTGAGTGCTTCCTTTCCTCTGTTTACATTATTCCCCTTGCGTATTTGTAGGGACTGGTTGAACGCGAGCCTGCTTGGTTGAAACGGTTTTGAGATCAAATTTGTCACATATTTATTTGAACTGGCTAGAAACCAAGGCATCAAGGCTTGTCCCACCAGATCACTGCGTTTCACTTTATGGCCAGACGAGCTATTTGGCATGGTTTTGTAATTTAATATGACATAATAAGTAGATGTTACCCCATGTGTTCTTGCGATGATTTGTAGCCAACAACTGATGAAAAATGAAGAAAAACTGTGATTGTAAAAGGGGGCAAAAGCTTACATCAATGGCGTTGTCGCCATCACAGGAAATGTCCTTGTGTCCTGTCATGGCAGTCTCCATCACGTTTTTTTGGTTGCGAACACATATTTTGCTGCCTTCTTCATCATTTGACTGGATGTTTATCATTTTCTTTGTCCTGTTTTGAGGTCTGAGCAGGAATTACATTGGCAGTAACTGGATATCTGATTAATTGCACATTAGCACCGTTTCTCAATACCTGTTATCAAGGATTGATTTCAAAACATCAAGAGCCAGTTTGTATAAGCAGTATCTGTAGAAGAATTACAGAAATGGAAGCCGGTGTTTCATCCAGCATATTCCTGATTGTACATTCGAAAAGGATAAAAACGTTGGAGCCAGTAATTCAGTTTTGTGGTGATTGGCTATTTTAAAATAGGGCCGAGTCATCAGCACTTTAAATAAATGATATAATTCAGAATGCAAAATGTTTTGCTCTTTGTTTATAATTTGTCTTCGTGCTCAGCTTTGTCTTGACGTGGGATTCAATAGTAGATCACATATGTGTACGTTTCAACAACAACAATAATAACTGCTTGCATTGGCTTCTCCGTGTCACGGTCGCCCTCTCGGACTCGGCTGGATGTTCTTCTTGGCATGGGTGCGACTCTACGCAACAACAACCTCATCAGGCTGCAAGTCCACCAGCCTGCTGTCAGAGTCATCAACGGCAAATAGAGGAGACTTAAATTTCCATCTCACCGGTCAGCATTTCACAGGTAACTCGTGTACTTGTGGACATACAAACAAACATTCATCGTTCCCCATCTCCATAATTTGTTGGCCCATATAATCCCATGCAAATTCCCTTAGCTTGTTTGATTTTCTGTTACCTGAATACATCTTGGCCAAGTCCTTGCTTTGTTTCGTTAGAAGTCGGGCTGCTACTACTGGTTCACTCTGTGGGATGGCACGGATCAAGCTAATCGTGGCGGCTATGTAGGGAAGGAGGAAGAATGGCTATGGGATGGCATGATTGTTAAACTCGGTCCAACGCCCGTTCTTAGGTAAAGTTAGTCTGTAACCGATGAATAAATAGAGAAGAACAGAAAAGCAGTACGGTTTACACTGCACAAAACCTCGTCTCTCTCATATGTAATTTCTCTGTTTGTTGCACCTTCTTTTCCATCTCGTAAGAATCCTCTCTGCAGAAATGATACAATTAAACTATCAACTTAGCAGCAAGCGAAAGAAATTGTATTGCTGCATGTTGCTGCCACATAGTTTCAGACACAATTCTATTTTCCATGCTTGTGTTTAGTAATCTATCGATCTATGCTGATCCACTCTAGTTGCGCAGGATTACGCAAGGTTGATGCAAGGCAACTCCAAGAAGAGGAGCCCAGAGCATAGAGGAAGACTGGGAAGGAGGAGATAAACACACTTCTAAACCAGTGCACCAATTTCTGCAGAGTTTCTCTCAAGGTCGGTGAGTTCACCAACTCATTCAGACAGAACGTTGAAAAGCTGCCCATCACATCGAAAAAATAACAAATTTACAGGCACGAGCTCAAACGCTAGTGATCGAGAAGAACAGTCCAGATGCAATACAGCATTGTAGTGCGGTTTCATCGATAAACACACATGGACTGCACTGTTTCTGTACAGCAAAGCAACACATGAGCTATGTAAATAAATTTCTTATTTCTTGTGAATGTTTCTGCTATGTCTAGGTCTAACAAGTAGCGATAAGATAGCGGGGAACCATTAGTCGGTACTTCTTGGCTACTTTCCATTTGTTACAGAGTCTTACAACAGGAAAACACCACAACAGTAAGGGCTCAAACGCAATGTAGTATTCTGGCAAAATCTTAGCTTATTCAACAAAGGATTAGGAGATAATATTTTTTTCTCTTCAAAATGAGTCATTTTCTCGCCGTTAACTTTGAGCCCACTCTTCATTTTCTTCCTGGATTCACCACTGAACGTACCCCCACCCATTTGCGCCAAGTGGAGGTCGGCAGGTGGAAGGCAGGTTCTGGATAGACCTAGAGAAGGCGTCATCGAGAGAGCACCAGCGATGATGTACATTGCACCTCGGAGGCTCACCCAGATGTCGTCATTTGTATGCTTTTGTATGGATCTAATGTTTATAGTATGAGATATCCAAATGCAGAGTAGCAAATTTGAGACGTAACCAATCACTATCCGCGAACGTATTGATAGGCGTTTGAGGGGCCGAATTCGCTGTCCGTGGTCGTATATTGAAAAAGAAACATGAATCACATCATGCCTCACGGAGTAAATTACACTCACGGTCATGGAGCTCGCCGGCCTGCTCCAAAATAGTCCCGCGACTTGTGGATTGCTCCAAAACGGTCCTCATACTTGCCATTACGCTACACATACAGTCCTGCATACGTTTCAGCATACGCTGGGCGCAGAGACGGGTGCCACGTCATCCTCGTGAGCGGGTCCAGCCGGACCGCTTAAATCAGATCGTTTCCAGTTCGAGCCTTCACCTTCGTCGCTCTCTGTTATTCCTCGATGATGATGACCATGGCTGGCAGTGGTGGGTGGTGATCGACGTGATCGTGGATACGGGAGGCGGTTGTTCCCGAGGGATTTTGCGAGCTGGCGACTACATCGTCGTCTGCCGCTGTGAATGGCGCCGATGTCACCTATTGAATGACACAGTGGCGGCCCTGTGCCCACGTACGGTAAGATTCAACCACCCTCCATAATCTCTCGCATTTGCTTCGTAAGTACCTGTATTATGACCATGTCAATCGTTTTTGCCGAATATGTTATACAATTTAGGTACTTTAGGCGCAAGTTTAGTTACGGTTTAGGCAAATTCTTAGGGTTCTTTGTCGGATGCTAAAATTGGTGTTTTTCTTTTCGTCTTACAAAAGAAGGCATTGATTTTTACACCATTGAGTTCATCCATGGAGGAGTTTCCACTGGCACTGGATACAACATGTCTTATATGAATGGTCGCAAGGTCTGCTATGACTACTGTAATGCCAGTGTTGCCTGCATGGACACATTGTATGTATTAATAGAGGTATTGGGTTATGAGACTGCAGGCAGAATAGACATACTGTTGCTGCTACCTGGAATGCAAATAAATGAGGATGGACTGAAATTAATATCGACGAACAATGACACAAATTGCATTGGGAAGTTTGTTAGGGAGGGGCACAAATACCTTATGTTCTATCTAGATCATGATGGCTCTTATGGTGGAGGTGGATGAGATGATGATGTAGCAAATCCTTGTACACATGTTCCTCCTGTGATCGGTCCAACGAAGAGCAAAACAATTGACAGTACTTCAGAGCAAAGCATTGTTGTTCAAGACAACGCTGCTGATATGATGTATGCATGTGAGAGGAATGTTCAAGGATCAAGCAGGAGCACTAGAAGAGGAACAACAAAGGAGAACGGAGAATCAAGTAGTGAATCAGATTCTGATGACTCGGATTATGACCCAGAGCTTGTTGATAGTGACTATGACCTGGAGGATGGTGATGTTGATTTTGTCAATAAAGATGCAGATGGTAATGATGAGAAGAAAGGGAGAACGAAAGGGAAACAACTAGCAGAAGAGCCCAATTCTGAAGATGATAGTCTAGAATTGCCAGATTCAGATGACGAAGAAATGAAGTTCAACTTCAAACTTTTCACTAAAGAGGATTTGAATGAGCCCAAGTTTCATGTGGGGCAGGTTTTCTCATCTGTTGTACTGCTAAGACAGGCAATTAGGGAGTATAGTTGCAAGGAGAGACTGCAAATCACATTTCCCAAAAATGACAAAACAAGAATTGGAGCAAAGTGCAATGATGGATGCCCATGGTATTTATATGCTTCTTATGATTATAGAACAAAGGGTATAATGGTTAAAACATTTAAAGATGAGCACACATGCAGTAAGAAGTGGCATGTTAAAGCTTTCACTGCCAAATACATAGCTAGCAAATTTGTTGATAAGATAAGGGCAGATGAGAAGATTTCTCTTAAGGGTTTAGGGTCGATGGCTCAGCAAGACTGGAACATGATGGTGCACAGGCAAAAGCTTTGGAGGGCAAGGAAAATATTATTCAACATTATCTATGGAGGTGATATAAAACAATACAGCATGTTGTGGGATTATGCAGCAGAATTAAGGAGATCAAACCCTGGCAGTTCATTCTTTTTGGAAGTTGCTGATGATGGCCAATTCCAGAAGTGTTATTTTTCATTTGATGCATGTAAGAGGGGTTTTCTTTCAGCTTGCAGGCCTGTTGTTTTCTTAGATGGTTGTCACCTGAAAACTCAATTTGGAGGCATTATGTTGACTGCAATAGGAATGGATCCTAATGACTGTATCTATCCCGTGGCCTTTGCTGTTGTTGAAATTGAAAACACAAAATCTTGGAGATGGTTCTTGAGTGCTCTACAAGTAGACCTTGGCATTGTCAACACCTCACGTTGGACAGTCATGTCTGACACACAAAAGGTAAGCAACTATAAATAATGCTTATGAATTTTTTTTATATATGACATGGATTATGAACATTTGTTCTTTTCTATGACAATGCCTATGAACAATTGTTCTTTTACATGACAATGTTTAGGAATTTTAGTTTTGTTTTACTATAGTGCTTGCAAATAGTTGTTCTCATTTCTAAAATGGTTATTAATATTTGTTCACATAACAGGTTGAGACCACCTAGGAGACAGGTGGGCCTGGCCTTGGTCGGCGTCCACAGTTATTTCATAATAACACACTTAACGAGATCTTGGTATTTGATTTGAGTCTGGCTACGAGCCTATACGCACTAACCAACTACGTGGAAACAATTATGGGCTCTCGACGTCGTGGTATCAGGCGAAGCTTTTTTTGACGTCAGCGACTGAGCGGCGCACGCCGGGTTGGACCGCGTAACGCAACTTCCTTTGTAATGGAGGTTGCTAGGTCTGCTCACCGGCCGCGTTCGCAACGTGCAAGTGTGCAATGAGCGATGGGCCCAGACCCCTGCGCGCTTAGGATTTATACCGGCGTGCTGACCTCTCTGTTGAGTCTAGGTGGGGCTGCGACGTGTTGATCTTTCGAGGCCAGGCATGACCCAGGAAAGTGTGTCCGGCCAGAGGAATCGAGCGTGTTGGGCTATGTGGTGCACCCCTGCAGGGAAGTAGATCTATTCGAATAGCCGTGTCCCTCGGTAAAAGGACGACCCGAAGTTGTACTTCGACCTTATGACAACTAGAACCGGATACTTAATAAAACACACCTAGACAAGTTCCAGAGACAACCCGGTGATCGCTTTCACACAGGGCGACGGGGGGAGGATTGCCGGGTAGGAGTATGCTATACGATGATACTTGGTTAACTTACCATCTATTCTCTTCTACATGCTTCAAGATGGAGACGGCCAGAAGCGTAGTCTTTGATAGGACTAGCTTTCCCCCCTAATATTCTGGCATTCTGCAGTTTAGCCCACAGATATTACCTCTTTTATGCAGATATCAATGCATATGTAGTGTAGATCCTTGTTTGCGAGTACTTTAGATGAGTACTCACGATTGCATTGCTCTCTCTTTTTCATTCTTCTTGGATGTCGCAACCAGATGTTGGAGCGCAGGAGCCCGACGCCACCGTCGATGATGACCCCTACTACACCGAGGGTGCCTACTACTACGTGCAGGCCGCCGACGACCAGGAGTAGTTTAGGAGGATCCCAGTCAGGAGGCCTGCGCCTCTTTCGATATGTATCTCAGTTTGTGCTAGCCATCTTATGACACCTTCTTTAATTTATGTCTGTACTCAGATATTGTTGCTTCTGCTGACTCGTCTATGACCGAGCACTTGTATTCGAGCCCTCGAGGCCCCTGGCTTGTATTATGATGCTTGCATGACTTATTTATGTTTTTAGAGTTGTGTTGTGATATCTTCCCGTGAGTCTCTGATTTTTATTGTACACGTTTGCGTGCATGATTAGTGTATGATTAAATCGGGGACGTCACAAGTTTACAATTGAACTACTAGCATTCAGAAGCTGCAAAAGATCGTTCATAAGCTATAAAAGTTCATCCAGAACATGCCAGATAGAATAAAAATGCATATCATTGATAACCATTCAGAACATCTTACATTGCATAGCATTCTGGCACAAGCTAACATCACCTTGTATGACATATCAGTTCATCAGCAGAGCATAGCAAATAAACAGACAATTTCCACTGTCAAAGGATCAACTACTGAACTCCAGTGCCACAGCAAACCTGTTTTCGAAACGTCCAGTGCCAAAGTCACGGAATGGGTAAGTCACCAATCCTATCCATTTGACAAATCGGATTCTTGAGTACACATCATAGCCTCCAGCACATCCATCCCTGGAGTGCACGAGGATCACACGCGTGGTCTCCGAGCTCCGGCGCCGTGCTGGTGTCTGTGCCTGAGGCGCCCAACCTCAAGCCGCCGACGTCATGCGTGCGTGCGA
>NW_024115852.1:0-22622 GCF_003073215.2 Triticum urartu | reverse complement strand
TCGTGCACGGCCTCGTGTCTGCCCCTGCGGAAGCTACACCTCTTCCGAGTCCATAACCTTCGCCGCCTCGTCCCTTGCTCACGTAATCTCGTCGAGGTGTACATCAGGCCACACGTCCCACTTGAAAAGGTCTCTTTCAGCGGAACACCTAATCTTGAAAGCATTGTGCTCTTATATGCGGACATATGGCGGCTATGTCCCGACATCTTTGTAAAAGATGCCCTTCCTCCTAAGGTCCGGAAGGTTGCTCTCACACTTCCAATGCTGCACTCGCCCAACTTTGTGATTACGCCTAAGGTATAGATACCTACATGCTTAGCTTTGATTTGTGGGGTTCCATGTGTATATAAAATTCATGCAAGTGTTCTTTTTTTATGCAGATGTCAGTATCCATCATTACAACACTGATCCTCAACATGAAATTTAGTGATGGTGAAGAACTGAGGAAGGCTACCAACATGTTAAGCTTGTTCCCCTGTTTGCAAGTTCTTCAGATTTGGGTATGCAATGCCCTTCTCAAGTTTCGGCGTCTATTTTTCTAGACTAAAAGAGCCTGGCTTAAATCATTTGCCAAATTCTCTCTGTGTATTTACCAACATATTAAGTTTTTCTTAAATCACCACTAGACATTTTGTTTTCATTTATTTGCATGTTTGTCTCGAAAATCTATTTTCTATCTGGGCAAAGTATACTGCTCCATAATCGGTATCTAGGTTTACTGAAATCACCACTAGATATTTTGTTTTCATTCTAAGTTTGGAGAACTAACTGTAGATCTGATCATTTGATTGCTGTAGGCAAGTTTTAGAGGGGCCCCTTACTAATATTAGTTGGCAAGTTTAGCTCAAATATGTCTTAAAAATGCTAGGTAAACTTAATATGCATGGTGCACAAGCTCGCGATAGGATTTTTCCTTCCTTTATCTTTCACACACATTACATTCCTGTGTTCACTTCCTTTCTTTTTTTAAAATCCATTTTTCTGATATTTTTGGAAAGAAAATTCAGTGCACAAGTGGTCTGTTGAAACTACTTAACCTTATCAGTTTTGCTATGACCATAAACGGACAAACATAACCGTTTATTTTTTTACAAATTCGTATTTTCTTAGCGTGCTTTGCGATGGGAGAAAAAAAGTTATAATCTTCAATGGCCATGACCACATTTCGCTACATCACTGAGATACACTATCACTCTCATTTTGGCGAAATTGCGAACAATTTTGAAAATCCTGAACATTTTTTTAAACTCGTGAACATATCTGAAATTGTGAGAATTGTTCAAATTCTTGAACATTTTTACAGATTGTGAACATTTTCTAAAATCATGAACATTTTTTGAATTCATGAACATTTTATACTATTTGCAAAATAGAAAAAAATTATGAACATTTTTCTTGAAGGGGCGAACATTTCTAGAATCAATGAACATTATTTTGGAAGTTAGTGGAACAATTTTTGTAATTCACAAACATTTTTTTGATTTATCGAACATTTTTTGAATCAATAAACTATTTTGCAAGTCCTGAACAGTTTGTTAATTTTTAGGATATTTTTCAATTCGTGAACATTTTTTGAAATTCAAAATTTTGTTCAATTTCATTAATATTTTTTAATACGTGAACTTAAAAAAAATCATGAACATTTTTTTTCCAAAATTGCGAACATTTTTTTGAATATGCAATTTTTAAAAAAATTCCCAAACATCTTCTGAATTGACAAAACATTTATTCTAAATTCACATTTCTTTTAATTTTTGGAACTTTTTTAAGTCCGAAATTATTTAAAGTAGAAAGAAGAAAGACGAAAAAGGAAAACGACAAAAAAAATTAAATAACAGGCTGCTCAGACATGGACCGGCCCATGCAGGGATTCCCTGTGTGAAACATTTTTTATCACTTATAAGTGACATTGGTGGGTAATATATTGCAACTTTTGGGTCAATTTCGATGACGTACCGCCAGAAGCAATAGCCGCTTTATTATTAGTTAGAGAGTTAAGATTACAAATTGTTTTTTTACCAGGATTGTTCGCCACAAATGTGCTATTTTCTTGAAATATTACTCCTTTCCCATTATCTAAGGCGTGTAAGATTTTGGCACGGAAATTAGAGCATGGCTGGTTGTTACTCAGGCGCATGGTTATTAACGATCCCTCCATGATATCCTACCAGACGTGGTTGACTGATCCATGAAAACAGTAGATGGCCAGGTCCATCTAGCGCACCAAGCGCTAGTTCTAACTGGAACCCATGATTAGTGATCATTTCCGACTAGTCGTAAGAGAGAAACTAGTGCGGGCTAAGAGCTAGCAAATACAAAACCAACAATATGCTTTTTGTATCATATATAATTTTTATTTTGTTAGTTTTGTTGATGGTCAAAGTTCGAACCAAAATACAAGGGGGCCTAGCTAATAAACCCGGATGGAGGTAGTAACACGCCTTACATCTTGGGATTTTCTGGAAAAGCTTAGGCTCCTATTGTTTTGGGAAGGAGGGAGTAAATTAAAGAGTGCTTTAGTGCGAACTGAAAATCTGTTACAAGGGTTGTTCCACTGACTGATTTTTGGCTGGGTAATTGTTGATTTTGGAGTTACCTTGTTTATAGGACAAAAAATATATGGTTCTAAGGCTTTACAGCTGTAATGTCATGCCGTTCCAAATTTTTAGCCGGTTACCTAAGTTAAACTGGCATCTAGAATATGAATGTTTTCTACTTATTACTGTTAGTTGGTTCATTGTAGCATATAAATTTTTACCTCATTTTTTATTAGATTTTAGAATAGCTTAATTGATCATTTGTCTTAATGGTCACAGTGCCTCGCCTTTGAATGGACGGATAAACATGCGTTTGGACAGTGGCAACCAGCAGCTGATACAATTATCTGCCTAAACGAGCATCTCAAATATGTGGAACTTCATGGGTATTATGGAACTATAGGGGAGGTGCAATTTGCAAGTTTCCTTATGGCTGGAGCAAAAGCTCTGAGGGCCATGCAAATATTGCACGGTAGTAAATTGAGGGATGAGCGTATCAACACCATGAAAAGTTTAATACTGAAAGGTGGCAAAGCTTCGTCAGAAGCTCAACTTAGCTTTGCATGGAGGAGCGACATACCTACTGTTCGACAGGACCTTGATAGCTACCTGCGCCAAGTTCGTATTATTTGATTGCAGGAATTGTATTCCATACTTTACAGTCTAAACTAGTTAATTGCACGTATGTTTCAATTAATTCAGTCATGTTATACACAATAACAATTTTGAAGTGTTTCAGTTCATATTGAAGGAAAAGGATGGTTAATGATGAGACCTGGCCTCGTGCCAGTATTTGCAGAGAATGGCATATCAATGTCGGCGTCGTATCTTATGAACCCGCACAGTACATCCGGGTGTCTCTACTGTGCATAGATAGATTCACTCGTTATATGCATGTTACTAGGCTTAGTTGCTGCACACACACATGCTGCGGACTTGACCTGTTGCTGCCAAAACCGACGGCTGTTTTCTTTAATTTGTCTGGGTTTAGCTGCATGTATATATGATGTGATTGGTTGGCGGTGATTTACGCAGAGCAATGAATTGCCCTAGAGTGCTACTGCAATTTCAAGGCATGGCTGGCAGGAACCATAGCTGTGCTTGCCTTTCTCATGTAAGCCTTCTTCTCTGCTCATCTCCTCTGGTTTCACTTTCACGGACTGTTGCGCGCTGCCTTTTTGTTCGAATGCCCAGCCCATGTTCTCGATCAACTCAAGGGTGATAGTGTCTGCTGTAAGGATCGGACATTCGTAGTTAATCGATGAATAAACCACGTTATTATAAAACCGATTGTGCCCAACCGCCTTGACTTCTGGTTTATCTGACTGTTGGCTCACCGTAATGTTCTTGAGACCGCACTGTTTTGCTGTAACTCTCAACATTGCAAAAGCAAGAGGGACTTTAAATGGTTATTCACATCACTTTTTCATGTAACTTGAATACCCATACGTCCTATTGGGAGTAAATTACACGCACGGTCCTGGAACTCGTCGGCCTGCTCCAAAACAGTCCCGTGACTTGTGGATCGCTCCAAAACGGTCCTCATACTTGCCAGACAGTCGGATTCCAGTCGCACGTGCGTGTAGCCTCGAAGCTTCGCGAAGATGACGCCTGCGTGTAAGGAGAGCACTTCAGCAATGAAAGGATCCGTGACCCCAAGATGGGGTTTGCACGAAGAGCGGGCTACTCCCCCCATGTCGGCATTGCTAGCATCGCGGTGTATTGCAACATCAGTGTTGAGTGTTGATCTTTACAAGGTTTCCTTCAGGGGGCCGCCAACCATGACCCGGCAGCGGTATGAAGCTCTGTCGGGGAATGTCCAGCAATGATCTCCTGATCATGAGTCCTTCTGTTGTGAGACACCCAGATAGCCCACATGATAGTAATGATTGTGGCACGATCCTTGTCTGTGAATTGCATATCACAAAGTATATCACGTGCCCCAAGTGCTGGGATGAAGCCGTGGCAAATTAATCTCCAAAACAGTCCCGCGACTTGTGAATCGCTTTAAAACGGTCCTCATACTTGCCATTATGCTATACATACGGTCCTGCATACGTTTCAGCATACGCTAGGCGCAGAGACGGGTGCCACGTCATCCTCGCGAGCGGGTCCAGCCGGACCGCTTAAATCAGATCGTGGCTGCTCGGGAAAGTCAAATTTCCCCTCCAACCCGAAAATCCCTAACCCTTAATCCCAAATCCTCTCCGACGCCGGTGGCAGCGTGGGTCTCTCCACGGTCGCGGCGTGGTTGTGCGCCGCACGCACCGCGCCGGTCGAGCAGGGCGAGGCTGCGGGCCGCACGCACGCACAACGCTGGTGGTTGGGAGCAGCGGCTGGACGATGTGCGCCGCACGCACGCACGACGCCGGCGGCTCGGAGCAGCGGCTGGACGTTGTGCACCGCACGCACGCACGACGCCGGTGGCTCGAGGTTGTGCGCCTCAGGCACAGACACAAGCACGGCGCCGGAGCTCGGAGACCACGCGTGTGATCCTCGTGCACTCCAGGGATGGACGTGCTGGAGGCTCTCCACAGCAGGCTTTTGTGCTTTCGGCGAGTCGGCGACGCCGGCGGCTCTGATGTGTACTGAAGAAGATGGTTTGCTGTGGCACTGGAGTTCAGTAGTTGATCCTTTGACATTGGAAATTGTCAGTTTATTTGCTATGTTCTGCTGATGAACTGAGATGTCATACAATGTGATGTTACCTTGCGCCAGAATGCTATGCAATGTAAGATGTTCTGAATGGTATGCATTTTTATTCTATCTGGCGGGTTCTGGATGAACTTTTATAGCTTATGAACGATCTTTTGCAGCTTCTGTATGCTGGTAGTTCAATTGTAAACGATCTTTTGCAGCACTCGTTTTAACTGGCAATTCACAGCTGATCAGTTGGCTGATCTATCAGAAGAACATAAACAATCAGTGTGTCCAAGTTTACACACACAAAACAATTGCTTTGAGCAATCCTTTGAATTTGGACCATGTATAATTCAGATTTGTTTTATTGACTACTATAATAAAATGGCGTGCCTGAGAAGGACAACACAGACCATTTCAGTATGTGATCTGTACCAATTTAACTCCAGTTCAGTAGTTGAATACATGCTGTGCACCAATTTAACATCAGTTCACTCGCCTAGCAGAAATGACACAAAATACACAGGAAAAAACAGAACACAACATGTTCTTCAACATATCATACATGTTTTGCATACATGACACAAAAGACAACAGTTTGCACACCAAAGACAACAGTATGTAAACTAGAGGTTCATGACACGACCATATCATAAATGCATGAAAGCAAAGTAAAAGATAGTGCTGCTAGTTAAGACACCACACATCATTTCGCATGCTCATCTCTCATCCCTAAATATATCGAACATGCTTGTTCTCCTTGGTTTCTTAAAACCAGTTCTTGGCAGACTGAAATATGGTCTTTTTGGCTGATGCGTCTGATCCGAAGTGCTTTCCGTTCCCTGGAATGCTGCTGTGTCATGCATGGCTTGTCTATTTGCCTCCTCAGCTTATCTCTTGTTTCGTTCTTCCGCTTGTTGACTTCTCTCTTGCCAATCTTTTACCATGTATGTGCCCAAGAATGATTCCAAGGGGGGAGGGGGGGGGGGGGGGGGGGGGGGGCTAGACTAGTCAAAGGCCCAAATATACTGTGAAACAGAAGGACCCACGCTCACGCACGTCGCACGTACACGGTAGTTTCCTCTGGTCGCTTGTTTCCAATATGCTAGTTCCTGGCTTCCTGCGATCGGAAAAACCTACTCGCTGATGCTGCCGCCGCCACCGCTATTGCCGCCGCCTAGTAGATCATCTACCGCCAAGAAGGGAAGGCGACAGGCAAGCGCCATCGCGCAGATCCATAGGCACATTCCGGCCGGCCGACAGCAACCAAGCGAGGAAAAGGGTTAGTTTATTTTTTAGGATTAGATGAGTTTGTGTCTTATAATATACTTATGTGATCGTAGAACTACATACAAGGAAAACTAATTAGGAAATTTTTGATTCTCTAATTGTGTTCGTGTAGACATGAAGATGAAGAGAGATGAATCAATTCATAGTCTTTTATGCCAATTGGTTCAAGCTGTCAGCCATGTGAACATGATGCAAACGCAAACGATGTGCAACCTATCCAAGAGAACAACCCTCGTTCTGCTGAAGGTGATTATCAGCATGATCATTGTTTTAGCCAGCATAAAGTGGATTAGGGGAAGCACTATCACAAGGAGCCACCATGGACCTAAAGATGCATGACTTCCTCTGCCTCCATGGTACGACCCCTCTCATCAACTTCAAATATTTTAATTAATTTTGTCTAAAATAAATGATCGTTGATTGATGGACATGAAAATCAGATTGGAATCAATAATTTGTAGTACATCGTACCGATTTTTCCGTATAAATTTAATACAAAATGAAGTTGTCTAGTCGAAGATGGACAATTTGGTAGTCTTCTAGTGTTTACATCAATGAAAACATAGTTTCAGTTTTGGCCATTTACACGGTGTTAATATTTTTGGGCTGGGTCAAAGCTCATTAGTATGTAAGAGCTCAAGTTAGGAACTCGCCCCCCCCCTATATCAAATTCCTGGCTCCGTCCTTGTATGTGCCTTGCATTTGAACTTGACCCTACCAGGACTGCTCCCTTGAGTGATCCTCTCTCTCATGAAAACCTCTGATCCTTTCTTGCTCCTCTGCCTGGAATATTAAAAAATCCATTTCTTCTTCTCTTCGTGCAACTTCAACTTGTTGTCTCTTCTCATCAACAACAGCCCTCTTAATTTTTGCTTCGTCTGCTTCCTTCTTTCTAGCTTGTAGAGCATTCCTTTTGGCATCTGCAAGTGCTCTATTCTCTTGTTGCACGGCTATTTTTTTATTTTCCTTTCTTCAATTTGTTTTCTTTTTTCTTCAGCTGCCAACTGTTTCTCTCTCAACACAGCTTTCTTCTTCTCCTCTAGTTCTAGCTTTTTTGCTACAACCTCTTCTCTCCTTTTCTCCGCAGCATGCAAAATCTTTTGCTCTTCTTCTCTTATCTTGGCCATAGCTGCTTCAAACTTTGCTTTATCTACAATCTCTCTTTTTCAGTTGCCGCTCTTAGTTTTGCAAGAGCTAGAACCTCTCCTTTTCTATGAACATTAACCTCTTTTGTTACAGTCGTTTGCTGCTGAGGGGGGTGGCTCGGGACATTTTCTTCAATAAATGAAGAAGATGGTAAAGGTCCTGCATCAGGTGGATCCATGGTCTGGCTTGCAACACTCTGACAACATTAAAACCAAATGAAATGCTCATTACATGGCAGTGAAAAAAAAATGAAATAACGAGTGCATTGCATTGCCGTAAGAAAAGAATGAAATAGTAAGTGCATGATAGTGTGAAAGTAATTGTACCTCTTCCAGTAAGGTAGTAATGATCTCTGCCTCATAATTAGGTGCTTCTTGCTGAGAAAAACCCATAGTTTGCATGTTCTCCTCCTGCTCATGCACATTTGCACAAATAGGTAAATCTTGCTCATGTACAGTAATTTGCATAAATAGGTAAATGTTTTGCTCATGTTAATTATCTGTGTCATGGCCACATATTCTTAGTCCGAGGAGGAAATTTCAGGCTCTGCTCTTACTTTCTTCTTTGCCAATTTCCTTTTCGGCTTTAAGCCCAATTTAAAATCTTTGCATCCACCTATATTATGTCCTGCAAGTCCATAATAACCGCAATGCATAATAGCTCCACCTCTACCAACTTTCCTCCCCGCCCCGCCCTCTTTCTCTTCAGGTTGTTGTCTTCTATTCTTTCTCCTCCTGCCATCCTTTGTTTTATGGAGGAAGCACTTATCTTCCATACATTTTCTGCCACTCACTTGCATCTTTGCATGGCAATATAATGCGCTCACAGGCCTTGCGGTAAGTCTCAATAGAGTAACATTGGTGGACCATTGATTCTGGTGGAATTTTTTCATGTCTCATAGCTGCCACTCCATGACAGCAAGGAATTCCAGTTAAATCCCACCTTTTGCAACTACATTTCCTCAACCTGATGTCCACACTGAACTACCTATTTCTGTCTTGCACTTCAAACACACCCAAATCAGCAGGATCTGCATGGCAAGTGTTTGCAGCATCAATATGCCTTTGCAATCTTTTCCTGATTTTGGGACATATGGTTCCAGGCCAAGTTTCTGACTCCATCTTCTTACTATAGATTCTGCCCATAAACTGCCCTTTTACCCTCTGAATCATGCTCAAAAGGGGGAGTTCTCTTGCTTCCAAAATATACTTATTGAACACTTCACAATTATTGTTCAATAGCACATCGCAGTTGGGGAAATCACTTTGAAATCCCCTCACCCATGTTTTAGGGTCTAATTCCTCTAACCAATCATGAGCATCTTTATTAAGAAGTGGCATTCTATCCATGTTCTCTCTCCACTGACCATGAGTTGTACTTCTAGCACATCTCCATAATTGGTTCTTCGATATTTCTCCTTTAAAAGTTTTAGTGAAATTCTGCCAGATATGTCTCACACAATATCTATGCTCAGAATCACTCAAGTGTTCTCTAACTGCCTTAATTAAACCCTGTTATGTGAACAAATATTAATAACCATTTTAGAAATGAGAACAACTATTTGCAAGCACTATAGTAAAACAAAAATAAAATTCCTAAACATTGTCATGTAAAAGAACAATTGTTCATAGGCATTGTCATAGAAAAGAACAAATGTTCATAATCAATGTCATATATAAAAAACATTCATAAGCATTATTTATAGTTGCTTACCTTTTGCTTGTCAGACATGACTGTCCAACGTGAGGTGTTGACAATGCCAAGGTCTACTTTTAGAGCACTCAAGAACCATCTCCAAGATTTTGTGTTTTCAATTTCTACAACAGCAAAGGCCACGGGATAGATACAGTCATTAGGATCCATTCCTATTGCAGTCAACATAATGCCTCCAAAATGAGTTTTCAGGTGACAACCATCTAAGAAAATAACAGGCCTACAAGCTGAAAGAAAACCCCTCTCACATGCCTCAAATGAAAAATAACACTTCTGGAATTGGCCATCATCAGCAACTTCCAAAAAGAATGAACTGCCAGGGTTTGATCTCCTTAATTCTGCTGCATAATCCCACAACAAGTTGTATTGCTTTATGTCATCTCCATAGATAATGTTGAATGCTATTTTCCTTGCCCTCCAAAGCTTTTGCCTGTGCACCTTCATGTTCCAGTCTTGCTGAACCATCGACCCTACACCCTTAAGAGAAATCTTCTCACCTGCCCTTATCTTATCAACAAATTTGCTAGCTATGTATTTGGCAGTGAAAGCTTAACATGCCACTTCTTACTGCATGTGTGCTCATCTTTAAATGTTTTAACCATTATACCCCTTGTTCTATTATCATAAGAAGCATATAAATACCATGGGCATCCATCATTGCACTTTGCTCCAATTCTTGTTTTGTCATTTTTGGGAAATGTGATTTGCAGTCTCTCCTTGCAACTATACTCCCTAATTGCATGTCTTAGCAGTGCAACAGATGAGAAAACCTGCCCCACATGAAACTTGGGCTCGTTCAAATCCTCTTTAGTGAAATGTTTGAAGTTGAACTTCATTTCTTCGTCATCTGAATCTGGCAATTCTAGACTATCATCTTCAGAATTGGGCTCTTCTGCTAGCTGTTTCCTTTCGTTCTCCCTTTCTTCTCATCATTACCATAAGCATCTTCATTGACCAAATCAACATCACCAACCTCCAGGTCATAGTCACTATCAACAAGCTCTGGGTCATAATCCGAGTCATCAGAATCTGATTCACTACTTCATTCTCCGCTCTCCTTAGTTGTTCCTCTTCTAGTGCTCCTGCTTGATCCTTGAACATTCCTCTCACATGCATACATCATATCAGCAGTGTTGTCTTGAACAACAATGCTTTGCTCTGAAGTCTATACCTATACTAATTACAGACTCCCAAGTAATTACCACATTAATTAGATTTTACGAGACGTTCATCTGGTGGGACCGAATTATTACGGTGTAGATCTAATCATAAAATCCTCAGCCAGAAAAAGATAATTTTCTCGGTTGTAAACCAAATGGAAAAAAACTAATCCCTTTAGATCCTAAAAATAAGTCTAATGGTTAAGATCTAATACAACAGCCCCCTCACAAAAAAAGATCTAATACAACAGCCGGCACACGTACCTGACCAAGCCTGTACATAATTACAATATACAGAGTCCATGCGTTCTATTCTACCCATTGGACAAAACCCTGGTGTGTTCTCCCCCCGCTGGCATCTCTTTTCTCCTTTAGTTCTTTTCATCCACAGTATGTTAGATCTAGCAGCAAATCTAATTGCACCAGGTCATGGCGGATAGGCTTTCACCTCTTCCTCCTGCTACCATCCTCCTCCTCCTCCTCCTCCTCCTCCTCCTCTCTCTCTCTCTCTCTCTCTCTGACATGGCTGAAGGACCAGGAATATTTTGCTCTTTCTTGACTCCAAAAGTAAGATCATCCTAGCGAATTTGATTATGGCTACGTCTTGCTCTGCTGCCCTAGCTCGCATGACATGATCCGGGTGGCAAAACCTGAAGTTTGGGCGAAGTTCAGAGTAATGTTTGGTTTATAGGTTTCCTACTTTCTTACGGATCTATTTTGTGTTGTCTCTAATGTTATAGTTAATTATATAGAACCATGGAGATGGATAAATTATTACACGCTGATGCGATCGATTACTTGAAGACATGCTACCACACATGCGTGTTGCAGATCACTGTACGTAGAAATTTTGAACCGTGATTTGTTTTGATGCTTTAAAGTAGTGCTCCTCTAGCTTGCCGTTCTTATTCAATGTAGTACTCTACAAAAATATCCATGGCAGATGAAAATTTCAGTCCTAAGTGAAATAAAGTTTGATGCAGGTGTTCAGCCTTGCAGTGGTTGCTTTCATGTCGACTCAACTATGAAGAAAGATCTGAACATGCATGATAGAGGATGTTGAAATTAGGTATATTCTTTAATTTTTCCGATGTTGTCTATTGCCCGGCCTTAATTGCCTACTCGATTTGGCCTGATTATATTTTATATATGCAACTCCATGGTCGATGTTAGCATAATCTTGATTAGTTGTTAGCTAGGTTTATATTTCTACTGTTATTTGATTTTTTTTTCCAGAAAGGAGGTTGAAACCCCTGGCCTCTATTGATCAGTCCAGTATAATAGTCCGGCTAGGATTATTACTTGCCTATGTATACGTGTTGCTAAATTGTGTCATATTGAGCTAGGTGATGTCCAGCTAGGTATTGCACTTTGGCCATGTAGTTGTGTTAGTAGCAGGCTATGTCCAGGTTGGATTAGAGTTCTCTGCGAGCAGGTTTAGGTTGCTTTGGTCGTTGGGTAGGATATTCACTGGTCTGGCTCTCTGCATGTATATGTGCAGCTGGTCCTGAATTTTGTAACAGCGGGACTTCAGTAGAAATAAAGAAAAAAGAGGGGAGCATGACATGTGTCTTTGAGAAAGTTTTCGTGTTCGTTGGTTTTGATGTGATAGACCCGTAGGAGATTCCAATAGTTGAATTCCATATGATTGGTTTGAACAAGTTGCCTCATACTCTTTGTCATAGATAAATATTGGTGAGACAAGTGATTGAGATTTCACAGGACATTCTAAATGATATAAAACAAAGGTGCCAGCTGAAGTATATGCATCTTCTAGATGGTGTCATAGTGCCTTTTGAAATCATAAAAATCTACTAAAGATAATTTTATTTGTGAATTAGGTGCACCAATGTTTTCTGGTATACAGTGGCATCTTTTTTCCTGATTACGCATGCCTTTTGTTGCAACTTTCAAATGCATGAAACCAATAATGTTGACACAAGTAACCAGGAGTCTTCATGTGCTGTGTAGCTTAATCTCTTAAGAAACCATGTGTGGTTTACAATCAGTTTGTCCTCGATAAAACAATAAAACCCACAGTTTAATCTATCATGTGTCCTCTTTATTCAGCTTCACTTCTATGAATAATGTTGGTCCACTAAACGATACAGTTGTTCACTCTCAAAAATTTCATTGCCATTTGCAACAGGTGGTAACCAAGGTTTCTGGTATGCATAACAGTAGCATTGTGAGCTGTGAGTATTGCTGAGAGTAAATGTATACCGTGATGTTTCATTTCTGAAGCCTATTGTTATATGCTGAACTCATTTTTTTATGGTGTGACCCATGGTACGAGTAAAGAAAAAGCTATCTTTCAATCCAGTTCGTTTTTTGTGATGCCTTATACTTGGATTGTGCTTCTGACGCCTATCTTATATGTGCATTTTGTTTCTCATGTTCTATCTTGGGCCTAATTTGATGGTTTTATAAGAATACTAACCGATTCGACTTCTTTTTTCAGGTTCTAAGGATAATATGCAATTTATTTTATTTTCTCCAGAGATTCTAATTTTGATCAGGTATGTTCTATTTGTTTTGTGTAATTTCTGACGAGGACGACCAGTTAATTGTTTCCTAGGCTAGCATAATTGTTGGGCACGGCTTATTATCTGCAAGACAGAAAATGCTCATGTTCCATGCAATAGACTGGGCAGGTACACCGATTTTTTTACCTTATTCACAAAGCAACCAGATCACGAAACTGGCGAGATCATGAGTACTCGGCAACTACCACGTTAGGAATAATATGCATGTTAATTCGTTGGAAACACATATATAGGGTGGCAGATAATGGACATGAGACATGTCTTCCGGTTTGTTTGGTTTCATAAATATGATTTTAGGTATATATTGTATAAGTATTTCGGTAAATACAATATGGATTTATAATTTGTTTTGGTATCATACAATATAAGGAAGGTTTTTGTATATACCATATTAACCAAAGTTCATGTGAATTCAAAATAGAGACGAAAACAGTTTACTTTATGCTAATATATTACTCCCTCCTTTCCAGTTTATAGGGCTTATCTCAAAATTTTAGTTTTTCCATTTTATAAGGCTCAATTTGGTTGTTCCCCGTCACATGTTCAGATTTCAAGGTGCATTAAATCATTGCATGCAAGTATTAAGAGAAAATTGACCAATGCATGTAATTTATGCATGCATGCATTGCAATTAATGCATTGATAATTATACTTTTTTGAGGAAAACAAGAGCATCAATTTGGTGCTTTTGCAAACTACAAAAAGCATTCCACCACTCACCATGTACCTAGGTTGGTGAGATTTTTGAATTGAGCCTTATAAACCGGAAAGGAGAGAGTCGTATTTAATTATTAGGGAACATGTTTAGATTGACACATTATAGTATGACGGAAGCAAAGGATATGCACAAAAGTTCAATCGTCGAAACATGTACAGAAGCTCAACCACATGACTATTTTGTCTATACATAATTTTATTATATCTGTTGGAGACTGGGCTTTTGTCTTTTTATGAGAAAATTTCGGAACAAGATAAAAAGTTCTAAAAAATGGTCTGTGATGTGTGCATCTATTCCTTTTCTCTATAAAAGATCTAACTATTTTTTGTTGTTCATTCTGTGAGGCTCTTTCATCTTATATCTAAAGTAAACTTCTTAATTACTCTAGAGACTGGTCCGAGTAGATGTCAAGTGAATGAACAATCAGAAGTTTTACTTTTAGTGTATTAAAGGCATTATATACCAAGATTAGAGGTGATTCAATAATTTGATTATTTGATGTAGATAGAGAACATTGGAGTATACGCATCATTTCACATTCTATATTTAAGTAATAAATTTTGACAAATATTAGATTTGAATATTAAACATATGTGGTCATTGCACAAGATGGAGTTGTTCCAATAGAAATTTGGGAATTCTTGATTACCTTACTCCCACTAAATGAAATTTAGTCCCAAAACTTCATCCAATTGTAGGTTACTAAACTAGCCCGTGCGAATGCACGGGTTGACGACTAGTATAGTCAATTGTTTTGCTCTTCGTTGGACCGATCACAGGAGGAACATGTGTACAAGGATTTGCTACATCATCATCCCATCCACCTCACCATAAGAGCCATCATGATCTAGATAGAACATAAGGTATTTGTGCCCCTCCCTAACAAACTTCCCAATGCAATATGTGTCATTGTTCGTCGATATTAATTTCAGTCCATCCTCATTTATTTGCATTCCAGGTAGCAGCAATAGTATGTCTATTCTGCCTCCAGTCTCATAACCCAATGCCTCTATTAATTCATACAACGTATCCATGCAGGCAACACTGGCATCACAGTAGTCATAGCAGACCTTGCGACCATTCATATAAGACCTACTGTATCCAGTGCCAGAGAAAACTCCTCCATGGATGAACTCAATGGTGTAAAAATCAGTGCCTTCTTCTATAAGACGAAAAGAAAAACACCAATTTTAGCATCCAACAAAGAACCCTAAGAATTTGCCTAAACCGTAACTAAACCTGCGCCTAAAGTACCTAAATTGTATAACATATCTGGCCAAAATGATTGACACGGTCATAATACAGGTACTTATGAAGAAAATGCGAGAGATTATGGAGGGTGGTTGAGTCTTACCATATGTGGGCACATGGCCGCCACTGTGTCGTTGAATAGGTGACATCGGTGCCATTCACAGCGGCAGACGACGATGTAGTCGCCAGCTGGCAAAATCCCCGGGAACAACCGCCTCTCGTATCCGCGATCACGTCGATCACCACCAACCTCCGCGAGCCATGGTTGTCATCATCGAGGAATAACAGAGAGCGACGAAGGTGAAGGCTCGAACTGGAAACAGCACACAATCAGCGGGGCAGTTGCAGAATAACGCAGCGATGCGATCTGGCTGGACCCGCTCGTGAGGATGACGTGGCACCCATCTCTGCGCCCAGCGTATGCTGAAACGTATGCAGGACCACATGTGTAGCGTAATGGCAAGTATGGGGACTGTTTTGGAGCGATTCACAAGTCGCGTGACTGTTTTGGAGCAGGCCGACGAGTTCCAGGACCGTGCGTGTAATTTACTCCGCAAGGCACGATGTGATTCATGTTTATTTTTCGATCTACGACCACGGACAGCGAATTCGGCCCCTCAAACGCCTATCAATACGTTCGCGGATAGTGATTGGTCACATCTCAAATTTGCTACTCTGCATTTGGATATCTCATACTATAAACATTAGATCCATACAAAAACATACAAATGACGACGACGACGATGCCATCTGGGTGAGCCTCCGAGGTGCAATGTACATCATCGCTGGTGCTCTCTCGATGACACCTTCTCTAGGTCTGTTCAGGCCCTGCCTTCCACCTGCCGACCTCCACTTGGCACAAAAGGGGTGAGGGTACGTTCAGTGGCGAATCCAGGAAGAAAATGAAGAGTGGGCTCAAAGTTAACAGCGAGAAAATGACTCATTTTGAAGAGAAAAAATATTATCTCCTAATCCTTTGTTGAATAAGCTAAGATTTTGCCAGAATACTACTAGAAATATGGATTGTTTATTGGCAATTTCGTCAAGTGTGCTGTTTTAACCTTCAACAAGGACCGACCGCAGTCAAATTCGATTCAACTAAAGTTGGAGAAACAGACACCCGCCAGCCACCTGTGTGCAAAAGCACGTCGGTAGAACCGGCCTCATGAACGTGGTCATGTAATGTTGGTCCGGGCCGCTTCATCCAACAATACCGCCGAATCAAAATAAGGCATTGGTGGTAAGTAGTATGACTATTATCGCCCATAACTCTTTGTGTTCTACTCGTGCATATCATCTACGCATAGACCTGGCTCGGATGCCACTGTTGAGGAACGTAGCATGCAATTTCAAAAATTTCCTACGCTCACGCAAGATCTATCTAGGAGATGCATAGCAACGAGAGGGGGAGAGTGTGTCTACGTACCCTCGTAGACCGAAAGCAGAAGCGTTAGGTTAAGGCGGTTGATGTAGTCGAACGTCTTCACGATCCAACCGATCTAGTACCAAACGTACGGCATCTTCAAGTTCTGCACATGTTCAGCTCGATGACGTCCCTCGAACTCTTGATCCAGCAGAGGGTCAAGGGAGAGCTTCGTCAGCACAACAGCGTGGTGACGGTGATGATGATGTGATCCACGCAGGGCTTCGCCTAAGCACTACGGCGCTATGACCGGAGGAGTAAACTGTGGAGGGGGACACCGCACACGGCTAAGAGAATAACTCCTGTGTTATGGGGTGCCCCCTGCCCCCGTATATAATGGAGGAGGGGACGAGGCGGCCGGCCTAGAGGGGCGCGCCAAGGGGGGAGTGTCCTAGTAGGATTCCCCCTTCCTTTGCCAAAGTGGGAAAGGGGAAGGAGAGAGGGAGAGGGAGAAGGAAAGGGGGGCCGCGCTCCCTTCCCCTTTTCCAATTCAGACAGCCCATGGGCGGGGGGGGGGGGGCGTGCACCACCCCTTGTGGGCTCCCCTCTCTCTCCCCTATGGTCCATGTTGGCCCATTACTCTCCCGGGGGGTTCCGGTAACCTCCCGGTACTCCGAAAAATATCTGAAACGCTCTGAAACTATTCCGGTGTCTGAATACCATCGTCCAATATATCAATCTTTACCTCTCGGCCATTTCGAGACTCCTCGTCATGTTCGTGATCTCATCCGAGACTCCGAACAATCTTCATTCACCAAAAACACACAACTCATAATACAAATCATCATCGAACGTTAAGCGTGCGGACCCTACGGGTTCAAGAACTATGTAGACATGAGTGAGACACATCTCTGGTCAATAACCAATAGCGCAACCTGGATGCTCATATTGGTTCCTACATATTCTACGAAGATCTTTATCGGTCAAACCGTAATGACAACATACATTATTCCCTTTGTCATCGGTATGTTACTTGCCCGAGATTCGATCGTTGGTATCCTCATACCTAGTTCAATCTCGTTACTGGCAAGTTTCTTTACTCGTTCCGTAATGCATCATCCCGTAACTAACTCATTGGTCACGTTGCTTGCAAGGCTTATAGTGATGTGCATTACCGAGAGGGCCCAGAGATACCTCTCTGATACACAGAGTGACAAATCCTAATCTTGATCTATGCCAACCCAACAAACACCTTCGAAGACACCTATAGAGTATCTTTATAATCACTCAGTTACGTTGTGACGTTTGATAGCACACAAGGTGTTCCTCTGGTATTCGGGAGTTGCATAATCTCATAGCCAGAGGAATACGTATAAGTCATGAAGAAAGCAATTAATAACAATAAAACTTAACGACCATTATGCTAAGCTAACGGATGAGTCTTGTCCATCACATTATTCTCCTAATGATGTGATCCCGTTCATCAAATGACAACACATGTCTATGGTTAGGAAACTTAACCATCTTTGATTAACGAGCTAGTCTAGTAGAGGCTTACTAGGGACACAGTGTTTTGTTGATGTATCCACACATGTATCAAGTTTCCGGTTAATACAATTCTAGCATAAATAATAAACATTTATCATGATATAAGGAAATAAAATAATAAATTTATTATTGCTTCTAGGGCATATTTCCTTCATATGGTGCCTACTACGATGTGTAGGTCGCTGACAACCAGGAGTAGTTTAGGAGGATCCCAGGCAGGAGGCATGCGCCTCTTTCAATCTGTATCCCAATTTGTGCTAGCCATCTTATGGAACCTTGTTTAACTTATATCTGTACTCAGATATTGTTGCTTCCGTTGACTCATCTATGATCGAGCACTTGTATTCGAGCCCTCGAGGCCCCTGTCTTGTATTATGATGCTTGTATGACTTATTTATGTTTTTAGAGTTGTGTTGTGATATCTTCCCGTAAGTCCCTGATCTTGATCGTACACGTTTGCGTGCATGATTAGTGTACGATTGAATCGGGGACTGCAGCTTGCTCAACTGGTTGGCGATAACCGGATAAGAAAAGAGATTCAGTTTAGAATTCAGAACAGATGGTACAAGGTAGCATAGCAGATTAGCAAATTAGCAGCAGGTGGTATGGTGCTTGCCGATTATTTGCTCGAATGGTACTATTGAGCAGCTAGAGCAGAATCCAAAATCTAGATACAGACAGTATGGACGCATAGGAAGGGAGAGGGAGGCATAGGATAGGACAGGATAGCTAATTCCATGAATTAAGTCAGGAACGAAATCCGAGTAAATAAAAGCTAGTACGAACTTATACTAGTGTGTATAGCAGTATAATATAAAAATATAAGAAATAAAAGCTACGGACCTGCGCCGTCCGCCCGTCCAGCCACAAATTACATTCCTTATTAAGCGGAGGAGGCGGAGGAGGAGGAGGCCGGGAGGGAGGGCAGGCGAATCTCCGGCCTCTGTGGCACGAGCGCTACCACTGCCTTGGTGTGCGTGCGCGGTGGTGATGGATCGAATCGGGGCGGCTAGGCGGCATTAGCGGGCGGTGGATCCAAAGAAGAAGAAGAAGAAGAAGAAGAAGAAGAAGAAGGGAAGAGAAAAGGAGATTCTCATCTCATCCTCCCGCCGATTTCCCCTCCCCTCCCTTCCCTTTCCACCAGTCCGGTCCGGTGGGGGATGGATGGATGGATGGGGGCGTGGTTGGTGGGCTACAGACCTACATTATAGTAGAGTAGAGTAGGAAGCAGGGAGGCAGAGTGGGAGTGCGAGTGCGAGGTGAGGAGGAGGAAGGAGATGATGAGGGGAGCCGCCGACCGGAAAGGAAAACCCAAGCAAGGCAAGGGAAGGGGAGGGAAGGGAAGGGGATGGGAAGATGGGATGGAAAACCATGGCAAACAAAGCAGCAGCTCCTGATGCATGATTAGTGTACGATTAAATCGGGGACGCGGTGCGTGCGGCGCACAACCACGCCGCGACCGTGGAGAGAGCCCACGCTGCCACCGGCGTCGGAGAGGATTTGGGATTAAGGGTTAGGGATTTTCGGGTTGGAGGGGAAATTTGACTATCCCGAGTGGCTACGATCTGATTTAAGCGGTCCGGCTGGACCCGCTCACGAGGATGACGTGGCACCCGTCTCTGCACCCAGCGTATGCTGAAACGTATGCAGGACCGTATGTGTAGCGTAATGGCAAGTATGAGGACCGTTTTGGAGTGATCCACAAGTTGCGGGAGTGTTTTGGAGCAGGCCGGCGAGTTTCAGGACCGTGCGTGTAATTTACTCCACGAGGCACGATGTGATTCTTATTTCTTTTTCGATAATTACGACCACGGACAGCGAATTCGGCCCGTCAAACGCCTATCGGTACGTTCGCGGACAGTGATCGGTCACGTCTCAAATTTGCTACTCTGCATTTGGATATCTCATACTATAAACATTAGATCCATACAAAAGCATACAAACGACGACGACATCTGGAGCCTCTGAGGTGCAATGTACATCATCGCTGGTGCTCTCTCTCGATGATGCCTTCTCTAGGTCTGTCCAGGCCTTGCCTTCCACCTGCCGACCTCCACTTGGTGCAAATGGGTGGGGGTATACGTTCAGTGGCTAATCCAGGAAGAAAATGAAGGGTGGGCTCAAAGTTAACGGCGAGAAAATGACTCATTATGAAGAGAAAAAAATATTATCTCCTAATCCTTTGTTGTATAAGCTAAGATTTTGCCAGAATACTACTAGAAATATGGATTGTTTATTGGCATTTTTAAAAAAATATCAAATGCTGGATGTAAATTTAAATCTGTCTAGCCAAATAGTCGTTATCTCCCATTCCCTTTTTTTCAAACAAGCTCAAACTTTCCTAGATTACTATTGGAAACATGTAGTATTTGCTGGATGTTTTTTTAAATATCAAATTTTGAACCAAATTTTGAAATTGTTTAGCAAAATACAGCCACTATCTCAGAATACCTTTTCTTCAAATAAGCTAAAAAAATCAGCTTGCTACTGAAAACATGTACATAGTATTTACTGTAATTGTTCTGAATTTTTTTAATCAAATTAGACTTTATATTTGGTACTGCCCATTTAAACAGACAAAATTTGGAATTGCCGGCTTTGCTCGACCGGCCAGCCATCGGGCATCGCGTGAGTGTGAGTGTGCGTCATCTCGCTCTCATGTGTGCCTACTCGATGTGTTTTCCGCTAATTTGGTGTTGTTTGCTGAGAGCATGAGACCAAGAGATTGGGTTACTGGGTTGGAAGAAGTGTAGTAGTAAAAAAATTGTATTTTTGGAGGATAGGCTAGAGCCTGTTGAAGCCCCCCTATTGGACTCCCCACTGGGTACGTTGGTTTGTGTTGGCTTCGGGTCTTTGTCATGTTGTAGAGGTCTTAGACGTTGGTTATGATGCGGCTTGGTAGCTCTGTGATTTGCCTCATGGCCATCGGCTTGGGCTTGATCTAGGTAATGCATGTTTTGTAGTTTGGGTGGTGCGTGTGGTTGCTAATCCTCATGATTAGCATTGTGCCGGCCGAAAAGTGTTGTACCTGGCTTCTTTGCCGCTTCTTCTCTGATGCATGATAAACGTGCTTATGCGTATTTGAGAAAAATACACACTACACGGGATTTCAACAAGTTTTCTTTTTCGGTTTCGGTTTTTTTCCAAAGGGGTCATGAAATCTTAAAGTTTTCAGCATTTTTTCTTTCAAAAATTTCAAACAAATTCTGAATTTAAAAACTGAAAAAATACGTTAATGCAAAGTTGCAAACCCCCATGCCAATTTTGAATTACAAAACAAAAAATATACGTTGATGCAAACCGAAAAAAATGTTGATGCTCCATCGTACATAAACTTATAAGTTTTTTGAATTCAGAATTTGTTTAAAAAATTTGAACAAAAAATAACGAAAATTTCTAAATTTTCCAGAGACTAGGTTTGTCGGTCCTTCATGCAAAATTTGAAATCAAGAAAAAAACATTTTAAAATTCCCGTGCAGTATCTAGTGGCTTCAAATCAATTATTTTGCTCACTCATAAAAAACAATTATTTTGCTCAACAGTATAAATATAGTCTATCTCATACATTATCACAAGGCTTCATGTTCTGTTTCCTTCTTTGCTATTGACAGGTGGGACTCGCATACAGGTATGGAGCATGGGCCACCTGGGGTGGGACCCACATGCAGGTATGGAGCGTAGGCCTCCTGGGGTGTAGTGTTTAACGAAGAGGAAGAGTTAACGGAAATGTACTCAAATATCCGAAACACAAGTTGTAGGATCGATTTTCGCCATTTTTCAAGATTATGTATGAAGTTGTACATCGAGTGTAAGTTTATGTATCAAAAGTGTCATTAACTCTATTCTTATTCTTCACCCTAGTTGTTTAATATACTTTCTAGATATAACATTTACGAGGTAGTTGGGCATTCGACCAATTTTAATGGGATTTAATTTCCTACTCAAACAAAGAAAATCAGACAACATAAAGCTCATAGCATAATCTAAACCACAAATGAACATGCTGGTGCAGAAGGAAACTAAACTGTGATGCGTATGCAAATTGCCATAATCACAAGGCTTTGTTTTTTTCGCTTTATAAGCTAACTAAAACCAAACACAACTTGCATCGCAGACGAATAGAAATCAAACCCTAGCCACAGGGACCACACAACCAAGTGCTCGTCGAATCAAAGCTACAAGTGTAAGGATAGGAGGCGTTGTTTACCTCGGCTACAACAGCTAGGCTGGCGGTGCCTTTGCTATTTACTAGCGCATTCTCCGCATGCGTTGGTCGATGTAAGACAACATCGTCTCCGGGTGCATCAGGGGCAGAGCCTTCATCCCGTCGACCATCCCCGCCACCGACACCTCCCGCTCCGGCTACGGGGCTGATACGTCTCCATCGTATCTACTTTTCCAAACACTTTTGTCCTTGTTTTGGACTCTAACTTACATGATTTGAATGGAACTAAGCCGGACTGACGCTGTTTTCAGCAGAATTGCCATGATGTTGTTTTATGTGCAGAAAATAAAAGTTCTCAGAATGACCTGAAACTCCACGGAACATCTTATAAAACATAATAAAAAATCCTCGCCAAAGATGAATACTAGGGGGCCCACACCCTGTCCACGAGGATGGGGGAGGGCGCGCTCCCTACCTCTTGGGCCCCTTGAAGACCTTCCGACGCCAACTCCAACTCTATATATTTGCTTTCGGGGAGAAAAAAA
>NW_024115851.1:0-11334 GCF_003073215.2 Triticum urartu | reverse complement strand
GCCGCCCCCGCGGCCGAGGAAGAATGGCCAGCACCAACGAGCACCGGTCACCGCAGACCCGGCGTCGATCCACCAGCCGAGGCCGCCGCCACGGATCCAAAGCCCCCCGAGGAAGAACGGGGCGGCCAGATCCTCGCTGCCACCTTCACCGACAGCCGAGCGGCGAGCCGGCGGCCACCTCCGGTGACGACGAGGGAGAGGAGAGGTGTGGGAGAGGGCCGGCGGCGGCCTAGGGTTACGCCGCCCGAGTCGCCCCTGCGGGAGCGACGCGGGGGCTAGGTAATTAAGTAAGTCAAAATTTCTGATCGTCTAACAGTAGCGAGGTTGGGAGCTGCAAAGCTCGACGGCGTGTGCGCACAACCTGCGCCTCCGTTTTAGAGGGCCTGATGGGTGGGGCCGGTATAACATGGGCCCCAAATCCATTGATGCCGGCGACTCTGCTCGCTCCGCTGTCGCCACACTCGCGGTCGTCGGTGGAGCTGGGAGGAGACGCCGGCTGCTTTGTTTGAGCCTGCTGCCTGCACTGCAGTTTTTTAGTCCATCCATGCTTAAAAATATCAATCATTTTATTTGGTTAAAGAAACGTCTTAGACAGTACCATCAATGTGCTTGATATCTTCTGTTGCCTCTGCTGGACGAGACTTGCCTGCTCCCTCCCCGTGTGCCGATCCGTGCTCCCGGATATGTGGCTTGATTTGATTGGACAAAATAAGGCCCGGCCCCACCTCCTTAAAATCAGGGGGATGATTAGATTAGAAAGGAAAAAGGGAAAAAGACAGCCGTAGGATGAAGTGGGAGCACGGATGGGAGCATGAGGAGGGAGCAGGCAAGCCGGATCCGCCTCTGCTATGTTCTGGGTTGCTAGCTAGACTTGTTTCCTTACCATAGCATTGTTGATTTTCCTCAGAAATATATGATCGATCACTTCCAACAATGGATTCATATCATCTCCTTAATACGCGGCTTCCTAATTAATTCTTCAGAGGGAGCAAAGACAGACACTGACCGGAATGTGTCTCTTGTAGTATTTGATATTTTCAGGAAAAAGAAAAGTGCGAGGCCCAAACAGTTGAGAATGGTTTTGCACTGTCTTTCCTAGTTGAAGATAGCAGGGTGGCAATGGACACCATATAATCTGTACGGATTCTCTCATATGGCATCATTTGTGCTGTAATAGTACTACAGAGATGCTGCTTGTGTATCTAATGTACATTCTGCGGGCCTTTCACAGATCCAAGAAATGCACCTGCGGCTAGTGCATTCTATAGCGCCATTTTGCTTTCAGATTTGATTGTAGAGATTGCACACAGAAATCCCCTACGCTATTTGAATGTTTGACCTGAATGATCAACCTCATTGTTGTTAGTGGATTCATGCAAGAGCAGTACAGAAATGTATTAGATTCGGTTAATCGATCGATCTTGATAAAAAAAATAGAAATAGCTTCCGATTTGATTTGAGTACCCACTGTGAGCCCATGGTGCGGTTGCTTTTGTAGTGGTTCCTAGATGATAGGGTAGATCAGACTGCTAGGCTAGGCTTGAGAAGGAAGAGCAAGGTAACAGGGTTATAGAAAGAAACAGGAGATTAGGAACTAGCACAAACTGAAGCGGGAAAGAAGACTAAAATATCTAACATAATTTTACTGTGTCATATAATGCACCTGTTTCACAATATGTCAATTTGTGGTTAAGCGATGGCTATTTCCTCATGTAGATACTGTCAGCAACATCGGCCGTGCTAGAGTCATGGGATCTCGGCGTCAAGAAGTCTGGAAAGACACTCCTGGTCAGTGCTGTGTCTCCACTTTCCATGGCCATTGCCGGTGGTTACTTCTGTCGCGATGGATGTTGCCTCCTCGCATGAGGTGGGAAGAACCAGATGTGCTCCCCAACTTCAAACTTTGCATCACCTTAAAGCATGTATTCTCCATATGTTCCGTGCGTGTTTGTGACTGCACTGAATGTACTGTAGTGTTCGAGAGAGAATTAATTTGGAAGTCATGTATACATCAAAGGGTTTATGTACTAGCTATAGGTATTTTGGATGTGTGATACTGATACCACAAGCTAAGTTCTGTGATCAGACTTGGCATCACACACAACATGAATTTGTGGCACTGGGTGCAGTTAACAACCTTATTCAGTAAACAACCTGAATTTGTCGATTCAGAATCCCATTTTCTAGATGACGATAGAAAGCAGAGCATCTCTCTGCTGAGCTGATTTGGGACTGATGCCCGAGGAGCTGATTCGAGGCTTTAGTGTTCGTTCGATCCATACACTTTGGGAGCACCTGGTGGTTCTTGATTTCTGTCCATGTGCCATGTCAATGTCACCAGACTGGCCGAACCTCGAGCACTCTGCTGATCTTGGGAGGTGCTTTGCTCAAACAGAGACCCTTATATATACATCTGCTTTTGCTTGTTTGCATGTGAAACCGGGAGCGCGTACTTTCAGCATTGTTTTACACTTTTCAGTTCGTTTTCTGTTCCGAAGATTTCCCCTGGAAACAAGTTTAATGCCTGAAGATGTGTTGACTATGGGATTTGGATGGTACAAAATAATCTGTCACAACAGCCAGTATGAAATTCAGTGGTGCTCCTGTTACAACACAGTTTGTTCACAGTTTTGTCCTAGTTTTACATGTCCATCATGAGAACCAGAAAATTATATACTGGCTTCAGTTCCTGGGTGCTGTAACACGAGTCAGTACTTTCCGTAGACTGCTGGCTGCTGTAAACACACATCTTGATTTTGCACATAACAAAGCAGAAACTAGCACAGGCAGGGGATCATGCAAACATTCATGGTGGCTCCTTCCCAAAGTGCAAATATACCCCAAATTACATCTCTGGCATGAAAAAGACTGTAGAAATTACATAGCCACTTCTTTTCTTCTTCTTAACACCAACGATGCAGGCGTGGTCGTGATCAAAGGCCATGAACTGGTTGGCCTTGAGCTTCTCCACTTCAGATTAGCATGGTTGAGTTGGCCTTGAGCTTCTCCACTCTGTTGACTCGGTGGGAATGGTTGAGTTGAGTAAAAAATGTCTGCTCAAATGGCAGCTTCAGATTAGCATGAATAAGTCTACAAGCACTGATGGTGAAGAAAGGTTTCTACCTCTTGCCTCTTGAACCTTGATATATCTTCTATATCCTACAAACAAATCTGTTCAAATATTGACCAACTGGTGTCATTTTTTCCCTATGCCAATGAATTATTACTCTTTGGGAATGTACAACGCAAACTGAAGAACACGAAAAAGGCAGAGTACCCATATGGGGCTGTATCTTTCTCCATGCAGTGCACAACGAAGAGCGAATAATGGCTGACTTCAGCTTAAATAATCCACAAACATATACACTTCATTTGTTACAGTACAAACATACAAATACCAGTACATCAGTACAATACATACGTCCAGCCCATCTTACAGCCACTTGCACATAAACATGTCGAACATACAAATAATATTTAGATACAAACAATTTGCTTGTCGTGGAGTTGGGCACTTCATGGTGCAGGGTCTTGAGTTTTCTCCATCATGTGAGCCCACCTTACAGCCACTTGCACATAAACCATGTCGTACATCATATCAACAAACTGGAAGAAGGCAGCCCTCCATGTCCTCTTCATCAACATGGTGCAGAAAACTGTCCACAGGCCCACCACAAATCCAATGCTCATGGCAAGATAAACAGATGGCATATGATCTATATCCTCGAGGCCACTTTGCTCTGCATCATGTGTTGAGCAGTTCCTGCCAACAAGATCTCCACAAAGACCAGGGTTACCGATGTAGATGTACCTCTGGTTATCAAGAGCTTGTAGCTGTTGTCCGGATGGTATTGCACCGGATAGATTGTTGTATGACAAGTTCAAGTGGCTCAAATAAGTTAAAGCTGACAAACTTGGTGGTATTGCACCAGAAAATTCATTGAAGGATAGATCGAGTGAGTCCAGCTGCCTTAAATCACCAATTTTGTTTGGGATTGCTCCTGTGAATTGATTGTTTGACAAGTTCAGATTGGTAAGCCCAATGAGCAAAGTTATCTCCTCTGGAATCTGTCCTTCAAAACTATTACTTGACAAATCAAGAACTACCAGTAACTGGTAAATTACAAAGGTGTAGTCACGCTTTTGGTCCTTTGTGATTACTGGGATGCTCTCTTCATAAATGTAATCCCCTGTGTCCTGCGACACCACTGTCATCATTGCCTTCAGGTTTGATAAAGACCATGGTATGCTTCCTGTTATGTTGTTGTGTGCTATATCCAAATAATGAAGACCATTAAGGGAAGTGAGACTCTTAGGAATATGACCACTGAACATATTTGACCTCACTCTTAATATTTTCAACTTTGGCACTTTTTGGGGTAACCATTCTGGCAATCCTCCAAATAACCTGTTGTAAGAAAGATCAAGGAACATTAATCTTGACGACCTTTGAAGAAATTTAGGGAATTCACCAGTGAGATCATTGTTATTCAAGGCTAAGCTCAGCATGTCAGAGCCAAATTGATCTGTAGAGTTTGGAACAAGTTCCTTTTGGCACTGCATAATATCTCCTGTTAACTGGTTTCCTGATAGGTCCAACCTTTTCAGTTTAGTCAATTGGCATATAGACGACGGGATGGTGCCTATGAATTGATTGTTTGCAAGCAACAACTCTTCGAGTAGTGGAGCATTTAACTCTGATGGCAATGAACCAGATAAAGAGTTTGAAGATAGGTTCAGTCGTACTACATTTATAGGAAACTGTGGAACTTGACCTGTAAACTTATTGGACCCAAGATGTATATAGCCAGCTAACATGTGTTGTAGATTTGTCGGTAATGAGCCATGCAATTTGTTTCGTGATGCTTGCAACATTGAAGCTCGGGAAAATGTGGCCCAAAACCACTCAGGAATAACATCATCCAGATTTGCGTCACCAAGGACAAGAATATCAATGTCAGATTGCCCTTTAAGCCACTCTGGAAAATTGGGCCCAAGTTGGCATGACTGGAATCTTGCGACCTTTAGTCTAAATGGAGGAACCCATTTTTGGTTGATAGCTAATATCAAAGAGTTGTAGGACAAGTCCAGATACTCTAAATTCAATAGGCCTGTAAAATGCTCCTCCACGAGCACACTATTTAATTTATTATGGCTCAGATCCAGATGCTTTAAATTAGCTAAACTTGCAGATTGTTCCATCAACAGAAAATCAGTGAAGATATTATAGCTGAGGATCAAGGAACATCAATTGTGATGACCTTGCAAGAAATTTTGGGAATTGACCAGTCAGATTGTTGTTATTTAGGGCTAAGCTGAGCATGTTCCAACCAAATTGATTTGTAGAGTTTGCATCAGATTCCTTCCAACACTGCATAATATCTCCTTCTAAATAGTTTCCTGATAGGTCCAACCTTAACAGACTAGTCAGTTGGCATATAGACAAAGGGATGGTGCCTGTGAATTTATTATTTGCAAGCATCAAATCTTCGAGTGCAGGAGCATTTATCTCTGATGGCAACGACCCAGATAAATAGTTTGAAGATAGGTCCAGTTGGCTTATATCTATGGGCAACTGTGGAACTTGACCTGTCAACTTATTGGACCCCAGATGTATATACTCGGCCGACATGTGTTGTAGATTTGCCGGTAATGAGCCACACAATTTGTTTCCTGATGCTTGCAAGGTTGAAGCTCGGGAAAATGTCACCCAAAACCAATCAGGAATAGCATCGTCCAGATTTGCATCACTGAGAACAAGAACATCAATATCAGATTGCCATTTAAGCCACTCCGGAAAAATGGGCCCTAGTTGGCATGATTGGAATTTCGCAACCTTCAATCTAAATGGAGGAATCCATTTTTTATTGATAGCTATCAAAGAGTTGTACGAGATGTCCAGATACTCTAAATTCAATAGGCCTGCAAAATGCTCCTCCACGAGCACTCTATCTAATTTATTATGGCTGAGGTCCAAAATCTTTAAATTATCTAAACTTGCAAAATGTCCTTTCAAGATAAAATCACTGAAGTTATTATAGCTGAGGTCCAAATGCAGCAAATTACCTAAACTTGTAAAATGTTCCTTGAAGAGCACACCACTGAAGCTATTGTAGCTGAGGTCCAAAATCTCTAATTTTCCTAAGCTTGCAAAATGTTCTTTCAATAGCACACCGCTGAAGTTATTGTGGCTGAGGTCCAACAACTCTAATTTTTCTGAGCTTGCAAATTGTTCTTTCAAGAGCACACCGCTGAAGTTATTGCCGCCGAGGTCCAGCCTTTTCAAATTACTCAGTGCTCCGACTCCTACAGGTATAGGGCCACTCAACATATTTTCAGATGCTTGAAGAACACTGAGATTGGTCATGTTCCCTGTCCAAATGGGCAGATTCCCTGTCATATTTCCACGCCACACTGACAATTCTTGGAGTGTATTCCATGAGCACTTTGGCAATCGCCTCATGAACTCCCCTATGCTCGAACCTATGTTGTTACCACCGAACCTAATTCTGGTCAAATTGCACAAATTTTCTAATTTGTTTGGTATCAAACCCACGAGATCATTCTCACTAAAATCTATGACTTGGAGGGACGCCATGTTTCCCAATTCACCAGGAATGGACCCTTGCCAGCTGGAATGTGATAGGTGAAGCTCCTTAAGGCTTGTGAGATTCCAAAACCATGCGTGCTTGAGTGCAGTATAGAAGTTGTTCTCAGACATATCATGTTCCCTATCCAAGTGGGCAGATTCCCCATCATATTTCCACCCCACACTGACAATTCTTGCAGTTTATTCCATGAGCACTTTGGCAATCGCCCCATGAACTCCCCTATGCTTGAACCTATGTTGTTATAATTGAACCTCATCCTTGTCAAATTGCACAAATTTTCTAATTTGTTTGGTAGCAAACCCACGAGCTGATTGAAACTCGGGTCTATGACTTCAAGGGACCCTACCCATCCTGACCCTGAGAGTTGAAGCTCCTTAAGGCTTTTGAGATTCCAAAACCATGCATGCTTGAGTGAAGTATAGAAGTTGTTACCAGACATATCAAGGACTTCAAGATGTGTGAGGTTGGAATGTGGTATACTACCAGAAAGGATACTATTGAGTCCACACTCGGACAAGTGAAGCACTTTAAGAGAAGGAAGCATATTAACCCTCTGAAACCAATCCCTCGCAGAACTAAGATCCACATAGCTCATGTCAAGATCGCTCAACAAAGAAAGACGTGGCAACCATGCAAGATCCACTATGTAAGACCCATAATAATTCTGACTGAGATCAAGATATTGCAATTTTGAGAGATTGCCAAGTTGAGAAGGTATTCTCCCACTGAATCCTGCTCTTGAGAGGTTGAGATACCTTAGGTTCTTGAGAGAAGACAAGTAGACAGGGATGCTTGTGCCGTTGAAGTCATTCCAGCTCAGATCAAGGTACCTCAGGTGTTGTAAAGTAGCCAAAGAAGAGCTCATCTCGCCCACCGACAAGCTCAATGATCTGCTCTTGTAGTCGCTATAGTAGTCGATGTAGTCGCTGTAGTACTCGTACATGTAGTCGTACATGTAATAGCCCATGTCGTTCATGTCGATGTTGCGGAGGTTGAGCTTGATGAGATGGCCCGTTCTGTTGCTGCACCGGACTCCCTTCCATTGGCAACAATCCTCACCCTGCCATGATGAGAGATGGCCAGCAGGGTCCAGGAGGCTTGCCTTGAAGGACAGAAGCGCATCTCGCTCGCTGCCGATGCAGGCTCCTGATACACTCGCTTGGCCATCGGAAGTGGATGATGCTTGGAAGATCAATAGACAAAGCAGTAGTGCAGCTCCTCGGATGAGAAGCACGAGCTTAGTCATATTGATTGGAAAAGGCAGATGGAAAGGAGAATGGATGACAGAGCAGCTTATCTCTATCCCGGTTATTCCACCACAAACGCAGTATAGGAGTATGGTCTACAACCCACGTCTTGGTCTTGTCATGCATACTTTTTCAATTCTCAAGTTGTGGCTAGAATTTGTTGATTCGGACAGCCCACCATGCACAGCACGGCAGAAGTTGGAGCTGTAATCTGTATCCAGCATTCGCTCAATAACACACATTGTGTGTCAGGTCTAGCATTAAGCTCTAGAGAGTTATTTTAGTGTTGGCAACCCCTCCGTCTACCTGAAATACACAAATTTAGATGCATAAATACAAAGACTCGTAGCTCTCACTAGTTGTCAGTATTCAGCAATCAGCCAAACGAATCAAAAGGGCAGCATTTCAAAAAACTCATCAGAATTTTACCAACCACTCCCATTGTATGGTCCACAAGCAAAGCCAGTTCAGGTCTTGGTCTTTGTCATGTTGTATGCATACTTCTCTAATACTGAAGTTTTCTTTTTTGCGGGGACTCTAATACTACTGAAGTTAACCATGCGAAAACCTATAACGATCTGGACAGTCTACCATGCAGCGCAATTGAACAAGCAAATATGCAGCAGTGCAGATAGTGTGGAGAGTGTTAGGATTAATTAACACGTGTTAATTATGTAGTATAATAGCAGAGAGAAGCAGCGCATTCGCAGTCGACGTCATGGCCTTGCACTGCATGCATACTTTTCTTCTAGTCAAGTCAAGCTATGGCCGAATGATTTGGACAATCGATCGCGGCAAGCACGGCACGGCAGAAAAGCACGTTCAGTAATTAGCTCTCTCTGACTCATTTTCTCCATTGAAGGTTACGAATAGGGTGGCTCGCATATTGTGATTTGTGCCTTCACTGGTGAGGTGAGGCAGGTCATAGCAATTTTCTCGTTCGTAATCTAGCGACAAGCCTGAATTGCTCTGCCCCCTTTCTGTGAAATAGAAAGCGAACCTGCGGGGAAATTAAAGTGGACGATGGGTGGGAAGGAAATTCTTCTAAAAGCCATCATCCAATCTATTCCAATATTTGCAATGGCAGTTTTCAAAATTCCAAAGAAAGTGTGTAAGGATATTACTAATGCAATGTCAGCTTTCTGGTGGGGTGACACTGAAGAGCAAAAAAAGATGCACTGGGTTGCATGGTGGAGGATGTGCCTCCCAAAATCTAAGGGGGGTATGGGATTCCGAGATCTACATGTGTTCAACCTAGCCATGTTAGCAAAGCAGAGTTGGTGGTTGATAACACATCCTGAAACCTTGTGTGAACAAGTACTCAAGGCGAAGTATTATCCGGATGGTAATCTACTAAATGCGGGTCCTAAGAAGGGCTCATCATTTACGTGGCAGAGTATCGTTGCGGGTCTTCAAACCTTCAAAAGAGGTCATATATGGCGAGTTGGGACGGGCGAAAGGATAAAGATTTGGACGGATCACTGGATCCCTCAAGGGCCCTCAAGGAAGGTAATCACACCCCGTGGCAATACCCTTCTCTCTACTGCGAATGAACTTATCAACCCAGAAACTGGAGGATGGGATGAAGATTTGGTACGAGACATATTCTTCAGTGTTGATGCAGATCGAATTCTCAAAATTCCATTATCCCTTCACCAACAGGAAGATTTTGTGGCGTGGCATGCCACAAAGAGTTATTGTTTCTCAGTAAGATCCGCGTATTATATAGAGTGGGAACACCAGTTCGGTTCGAGGATGAGAAGAGAGCCAGCAGAAACTTCTTCGCATAACCCTGTTTGGGGGATCCTGTGGAAGCTACAAGTTCCAAGCAAGATAAAAATCTTTGTATGGCGCGCCCTACATGGAATTATACCTGGAGTTGGTGTCTTGAGGAATAGACACATAAGAGTCTCTCCAGAATGCCCAATATGTCATTCAGGGCCGGAAGACATACGTCATCTCGCCTTCATATGTGCACGGCGCGAAAAGTATGGAAATCACTTGGGTTAGAAGATATCATTGACTCTGCCCTTCTCACAGACCGCTCGGGTTCAATGGTATTGGAAGAGCTACTCAAAAGTCCGATGAAGAAATCTCGGGTTTCTGGTCAACTCGGGCTCCAAGAAACCATTGCTGTGGGAGCATGGTATATATGGTGGGAACGTCGTGAAGCTGTCAAGGGTCAGATGGTTAAAACTGCAGCTAGTACTTCATTTGCAATATAAGCTATTACTACAAACCATGCGGTTCGGTCGAACACAGCAGGTCCTGAGGTAAGATGGAAACGTCCAGCTCCAGGCTACTATAAACTGAATGTTGATGCATCTTTCTTTGAGGATGGAAGCGGAGCTGCTGCGGCTGTCTTGCAGAACCATAGAGGGGAAGCTGTAGCGGGGATTTCGGAGTTGATTGATAAAACACTTGACGCACCGTCCACTGAAGCCAGAGCGTTACGGATGGGTCTGCAGATGATTGATGGAATTGGATGTCGCAATGTCCAAGTGAAGACGGACTGCATTGAACTTGTGCAAGCATGCAACGGCGAGAATGAAATTCTGAGCCCATATTTAGCTATACTTGCTGACTGTTTTCACCTGGCTCATGGGGTCCCGGATATATCCTTTATACATTGTCCAAGAGAGGCAAATAGAGACGGACTGCATTTTTTAGCTAGGCGTTGCTAAGATTCGTGAAGAGTGGATAGATGAGATGCCCTCCTTCCTTTTACCACATGTACTCTTTGATTTCCCAAGTTTGAATAAAATGCCAGCAGGCCTTTCCCTCAAAAAAAAAAAAAAATTAGACGATGGGGGGCTTCAGCGCTCCAGATCGACGCCGTCGAAGCAGGAGCCGGGGAGGACCGTGACGGGGGCGTCGTCATCGTAGAAGTGCGCGTCACTCCCCATCTGCCCCACCACGCAGGACGCCTCCGTGGCAGCTCGCCTGCAGAATGAGAGGGGTTGCGGGGGTGTGCATCACTTCAAAGAATGTATTCAGAATTTTGCATCAGTTCAAAGCATGTGTTAGTAGCGATGGAGAGCATTAATTTGAAAAGTCATGTATATAAACCAAAGGTTTGTTAGGTAAGTACTCCCTCCGTCCGGAAATACTTGTCGGAGAAATGGATGTAGCTAGACGTATTTTACTTATAGACGCATTCACTTTTATTCATTTCTCCGACAAGTATTTGCGAACAGAGAGAGTATACATTTGGGAATGAATTCTGGGCCTGATGGATCCGAATTATCATAAACCTGAATGTATTTAGGATATAAGAGCATCTACAGCCGAGCGCCTTAAATCCGCCTCATAAGCCCGGGCGGGCCGCTCGGTCACTGTCCTGTCACGATTTTTTGACCCAAACGGACTTCTCAAACGGCCCTCAAATGCCCGGACTAATCGGCACCCCTCATATCCAGTCCAAATATGGGACGGATATGGGGGCGCCCCGGCACACCTGCCACGCCCGACCGCCG
>NW_024115850.1:0-8571 GCF_003073215.2 Triticum urartu | reverse complement strand
AGGCGGATCCTTTCTGCGCGTGTCTGCGGTTGGGGTAGCGGAGGGGCGCGGGGGACTTGGTGTCAAGGTCTTTGTCTCCGGGGCGGCGGCCCTGGTGGTGGTGGCGCGGTGCTCATGGGCAGAGCTCGTGCCTCGGTGCTGCCTGGCTGCCATGGCCGTGTGGGCGGCGTGGTAGCCGGGGTGTGGCGTTCGGTGGCGGTGAGTATTGGCCGGGGTGAAAACCTACTCTATCTTCGGACGGACTGGCGACGGCGAAGATCGCTCCCTTCTTGAAGGCGTCGTCGCGGCTATCATTGCTCGTCGTGTTGCTTCAGGAGAAACTCTGATCCTTGGATCGGGCGGTGGCGGCGCTCCGTTGTCGTATCTTTCTTGAAGGTGTCGCCTTGGAGCCCACGGTTCGTCATATGCGGCTTCACTTCTTCGCGGTGTTCACGGCTGAAGCCCCGGCGGCTCTTGTAGTGCTAGGGAGTGTGTTGCTGCGCTCAGCGCCTATGTATCCTGCCTTGGGTGTGTGTGTGCGTTTGTGGTGGGTGAGCGCGGTTGTATCGGTCACTGTTGGTCTATGCTTTATATATAAAGCGGGGCGAAATCTTTTTTTCGATAAACTGGTTGTACCTTAGATCAGGTAGTTCGAGTTTGTATGCCATCGGATTGATAACTTGCGGTATTTTGAAGGACCCGGAGCATTCAAAGGCACGTTTGTGACCCTTTTCTTGATCGATGTTTGAATGTACGACTGTAGCTCGACAAACATCGAATCTCCTGGTTGGAAGGTCCCGTCGGTGCGTTTTTTGTCATCTTGAACTTTTATCGTGTTGCGAGCACGGTTGAGATGTTGTTTCAGGAGTTGCTGCATGAGTTTGCGTTCGTCGAGCCAATCCTTCAGAACTGGGAGTTTGCAAGCAGAGGTTCTTCAATGCCCAAGTGACAAGGCTCGATCATGACCATGAAGTGCAGCAAAGGGTGAGGTCTTTAGAGCAAAATGATAGATTGAGTTTTTTTTTTCGAGAATGAAAAATGATAGATTGAGTTGTACCAGAATTCAACGAGAGCGAGGTATTGGCTCCATTTGTTGGGGGTAGGCATGTATGAAACAACATACACCCTTTTAAGTAATAAAGCGCTCCTTTTCGAAAAAACGAAACAACATAAGTAAATCTTCAGGCACCGGTTCACGTGTTCCTTTTGACCATTGGTCTGCGGGTGATAGGGAGTACTCATATTCAATTTAGTCCCAATGATGCGAAAGAGTTCTCTTCATAAGTTGCTTCTGAAGATTGGATATCTATCAGAGATAATGGTTGCTGCCAGACCATGAAGCTTATATACATTGGCGTGGTAGGGGTGGGCAACTTTTGATGCAGTGAAAGGGTTATTTAGTGGCAGAAAGTGGGCATACCGAGTGAACTTATTCACCACGATGAAGATGAAGTTAGATTTATTGGATTGAGCCAATCCATCAATGAAATCCATCGTAACCACTTGCCAAGTTTCCTCCGGTAGGGGCAGTGATTCCAGCAGCCCTGGAAATTTTGCCCTTTTCATCTTTTGCATGTTGGGATACATAACATGATTGTATGCACTTGTGAATGTGCTCTTCCATTTTGGGCCAAGCGAATGGGTGACACAAGCAACGATAGGTGCCCTGAGTGGTTTCCGATCGAACTATCGTGGAAGGCTCTAAGGATTTGTTGCTGTAGTTCAAGTGCGCCACCCAGCCACAGTCTGTGTCTGAAGTACAATAGTCCATTGGAGATAGAAACATACTATTTTCAGTATTGTTGAATGGCTAATTTGGTGAAGATCCGTCGCACCTGTGTGTTGTTTGCATAAATGACGATGATATCCTCCAACCAGGCTGGTTTGCATTTAGAGATCGTGGACAGGTTTATGTTGTATGCAATCTTCAGGAGAGAGTGCGAGTTGCGCCGTTAGTTGTCCCCCTGCTTATAGTAGATTTTGTACTGGAAGCCTAGGAGCTTGGTGAATGCCTTCTATTGCCAGGGTGTAGACAATCTTTGATCATCCAGGTGCGCCAAGCTTCGTTGATCTATGCGGATCAGAAATTCGCATGTCTAAGGATATGGGCTCCATTGTTCTACAACCATCAAAATGGCTAAGCACTCTTTTTCATATGTCGGCAGACCGCAATTCTTGGGGCCCATAGGCTTGCTTATGTACGCAATCGGGTGTCCTCCTTGGTGCTCACAACACCCACTCTATAGTCGCATGTGTGTGTCTCGATCGTAAATGTCTTGCTAAAGTCTGAAAACTGAAGAACATGTGCAAATATCGCGCTTTGTTGCAGCAATCAGAAAGTTGTGTCAGTGTCAAGTGTCCATAGAAACGGTTGAACTTTCTTAAGTAAGTTCAACAATGGTCCGACTGTGATCCCCAAATGTTTGACATATTTGCGGTAGTAGCCTGCTAGGCCGAGGAAGCTGCGTACTTCTTTGGGTATCGTTGGGGTTGGCCATCTTTCTATGGTTTTGAATTTTCTTGGGTTAGTTGCCACTTTAGAAGAGTTGACTATATACCCTAGGTATGCAATCTGTATTTGACCAAATGAGCATTTGGATTGCTTCACCCACCAATGATTACCTGCCCATGTCCATCTTCTAGCTGGTGCCCAATACTTTCATCGTCGGTGTTGCAGAGGTGTTCGGCCAGATCAAGTTCTTCTACGACCAGTCATCAGACGCCATCAGGAACATGGATTCCTTGCGTTGTTGCTCATGAGTCACGTCCAATGCGTTAGGCAACTACCTCAGCACGCTGCCCGTCGTCATCGTGATGGCTATTGCCACCAGGAACGGCGGCCTCAGGTGGATCCCTGATAACCTCAACCGGGGACACCTCGACTACTTCTACTGGCTACTCACCGTGCTCAACACCATCAACTTTGCCGCCGACCTTAATTTGTAACTAGCAAGATGCCCGTGCGTTGCACGGAACATGAAGATGAATTTGTATGAGTAGTTTATCTTGTGGAAGAAAAAGATGAACGAGGAAAGGCCTTATCTGCAAATGTGAAGAGGAGTGCAGGTAAATTGTCATAGTTTTCTTCCTATCCATTAGATATAGATTGGACGGCCTATATTGCAGGATGGCAGGCACACCATCATCACCAACTCTACTTTTTATAAAAATAGAGACAGGCAAAGCGATACAGGCACCAATTAGCTAGAAACTGCTGCCTTAATTTGTACTACCTGATATGGGCATGGCCCCGTTCATTGTTGATACTACTGAAGCTGAGTCGATTAAGGAATCAAGCCATGGAAAAGTTGTGGAAACTAATAATGCACATTTGGCTAGATGTCATCAAGGAAACGATGGCGTGGAACGTCAAATATGTGGATCATGGCTGAACAGTACAAAGAAACTGGCTCGGATTTATGTGATGCCTACTAGACGTTCTAGGTTTTGCGAATATATGACACGACGTGCACGTACAATAAATAGTATGCCACATGTTGAAGTGCCACAAAATAAATGGATACGCAAGCAATGCAAAACGCGGCGTTGTATGAGTCAAGAGGAACCACAGGCAGACGATATAATTCCCACGTTTCGTATACCTCCAGATGAGATTACCATCGGCAGCTTTTTTTTTAAACTGGACGCAAGCAGATATATCTGATGGGATCTGCTAAGGATAACTTCCATGTTTATTTAATTAGAGCTCTATCTTTTTAAGTAATACGTATTTTCTTTTGTAAAAAAAAGGTCCACGTCATAATGAGCATGATGACCAAGTTGAACTAAGAGTCCAGGTTGGGTTGGCCTTAGGCCATGTGCGTGCGTGAGTTTGGCTAATATAATAGCCAGGGGTGCGTCTGATCAGATCAGTTTTGAGTTTTATTTTGAGTATGACATATACAGAAAAACGTCCGAGTTACGGGCAACTATATCTTGTGTATTATCTGTGATTTTTCTGTCGTGGAAATTTACTAGCGACGGAGGGTTGATCATCACATCAATGCTTACGTGCTGATCCAAGGGGGTCATTATTTTCAATCGTGTATTTTCGTACGCGGGTGAAAATTATCTTGAAGGTTGGGAGGAGGAACAGGGGGCGAACTGTTGATCAAGCATCGTCGTGGAAGATCGAGCCATCTACACGCACGAATTAGCATCTCGCTAGTCCATGCCTCATCAAGTGGTATCAGAGCTAAGGTTAGTCACGGTGATTCAGTTGGCAATATCGTCTACGGAGGGGAGTATGGAGGTGTTGAGCAGGAACGTATTGATGGAGGAGGAAGGCATCGGCGAGGTTGTTCTTTTTCACACACGTTGTGTCGTGAAGGAACGGTGTGTCAATTTGACGATCGATGAAGGTTCTATGGTCAACATGGTGAGCATCGAGGTGGTGGACAAATTAGGACTGAATATGGCACCTCTGGAAAGACCATACACGCTTAAGTGGTTCAAAGGTGAATTAAAAATTACGCATCGGATTTTGCTAATTTTTGATTTGGGAAAATATTGTTGTGCGGAATTTTTTTATGTTTGTCCTGTGCCCATGGTGTCATGCCATATGCTACTTGGAAATCCATGGTACAAGCGTGTCGGAGCTGCTCGGAATGCCAAGAAAAATACTTACTCGCTATCATGGAAGGGCCAACGAGTTTGTTTTACTCCAATGCCAACAGATGTATTAGTTTGAGAGTGGAGAAGTCGTTTGCTGAAAAGAAAAGAAGAGCGAGAAGAAATAAAAGAAGTAATCGATGCACCGGTAGAAGGGCTGAATCTTTTGGTGGAGAAGGTGCAAGAGGATGGTGGTGCAAAGGGGCAGCGTTGGAGTGTTTTTAAGACACAGTGCATGATCAAGGATCGTGCATGCAAGATGATAATTGATGGTGGTAGCTTTACAAACGCCATTAGTAAAGATATTGTGCTGCATTGGGTTTGTCCATGTGGCGGCATCCAAAACCGCACCATGTGGAGTGGCTATACAACTCCGGAAAATTAAAGATTACACATAAGGTGCGTGTGACATTTGCTGTTGGAGATTATATCGACAAGGTGGATTGTGATGTCTTGCCGATGAACGCTTGTCAGTTGCTATTAGGAAGACCGTGGCAATTCGACCATGATGTTGTGCATGCTGGAAGGTCGAACACATACACTTTCATGCATGGTGGGAGGAAGCACGTGCTAAAGCCAATGGTGGACAATGCAATCACTCGAGAGCAGCAAGTTCCGAAAAGGAAGATCGTGTTAACAACCGAATTGAAACCGAGGACGGTTTCGTTTAAAGGGAGGGAGGATGATATGGGCATGGTCCCGTTGATTGTTGATACTACTGAAGCTGAGTCGATTAAGGAATCAAGCCATGGAAAAGTTGTGGAAACTAATAATGCACATGTGGCTAGATGTCATCGAGGAAACGATGGCGTGGGACGTCAAATATGTGGATCATGGCTGAACAGTACAAAGAAACTGGCTCGGATTTATGTGATGCCTACTAGACGTTCTGGGTTTTGCAAATATATGACACGACGTGTACGTACAATAAATAGTATGCCACATGTTGAAGTGCCACAAAATAAATGGATACACAAGCAATGCAAAACGAAGCGTTGCATGAGTTGAGAGGAACCATAGGCAGACGATATAATCCCCACGTTTCGTACACCTCCAGATGAGATTACCATCGGCAACTTTCTTTTTAAACTGGACGCAAGCAGATATATCTGATGGGATCTGCTAAGGATAACTTCCATATTCACTTAATTAGGGCTCTATCTTTTTAAGTAATACGTATTTTCTTTTGTAAAAAAAGGTCCACGTCATAATGAGCGTGATGACCAAGTTGAACTAAGAGTCCAGGTTGTGTTGGCCTTAGGCCATGTGCGTGCGTGAGTTTGGCTAATATAATAGCCAGGGGTGCGTCCGATCAGATCAGTTTTGAGTTTTATTTTGAGTATGACATATACAGAAAAACGTATGAGTTACGGGTGGCTATATCTTGTGTATTATCTGTGATTTTCCCGTCGTGGAAATTTACTAGTGACGAAGGGTTGATCATCACATCGACGCCTGCGTGCTGATCCAAGGGGGTCATTATTTTCAATCGTGTATTTTCGTACACGGGTGAAAATTATCTTGAAGGTTGCGAGGAGGAACAGGGGCGAACTATTGATCAAGCATTATCGTGAAAGATCGGACCATCTGCACGCACGAATTAACATCTCGCTAGTCCGTGCCTCATCACTACCTCCGTAAAATTTTATAAGACGTTTTAGGTCACTAAAGCAGTGACCTAAAACCACATCTTGTAAAAATTTACAGAGGGAGTACTACTATTCCTCCCCCATATTGTACGGGGGAAAGAAAGTTTCAGATGATCTCTTATTTTGGCATTGTCGCTGTTATCTGTTTTTGCTTTGGAGTGCAAATTTGTACCAGGCAATCTATGTGCCATAACTCGTGGGGAGTCTAATACTCCCTCCATCTTATAATGTAAACCGTTTTTTGATAAATGTCGAATGCCAGAAAACGTTTTACGTTATGGGATGGAGGGATTATATAATATCAAGTGTTATCTAGGTATCACCTGGTGTTTTGTTTGTTTGCATGACTCCATTGGAAGGGATGCACTACGTCATTTCTGTGTAGATTCATCACTTCACCATTGTAAAAAACTAAAAACCCTGACATATATAGTATGGATACATATCTTGCTTCATTACTACTGGTCGTGATCATGCATGTTTTCTGAAACTGCTGCTACTTCCTCCTTGACGGCATTAACAGTACGTAGTTTTCTGTCAAGTTGGAATTAACAGCTAGCAGCAAACATTTTCAAATATATATAGAAGACAGCAGGTAAAAAGGATTTATATATGAATTTTCTCTCGAGCATGCAGAAGCAGGTCTACTGGACATTTTTGCTAACCTAAAGATTACTTAACAAACACATTAGCAATGCACCAAGAATGAACCCACGCACCAGACCTAAATATTAGCAAAATGCAGACCACCTATATATTAGGCTCCTCTGAAGTTAACTGTTAAGGTAACTTAAATTTGTTTTTCTCTCATATGGCAAGGGTGACCGGGTGTTGGATTGATAAATGCTGGTTAAAAGAGATTGACGCCAACAAGCTAGAGCCAGGTTTTTAAATTTAAATGGCTGTTCAAGTGTCAGATATTGTTGAATGATTAGATTCGAAATTTCAACAAACAAATTAACATATACTACGATCGAGTCAAGCATGTCTGGAAAAGCTAATAAATCAAATAAAATTTGAGTGAATCTCCTGAACACCACCACATGGCATGGAATACAACAGATCACAGCAAGATTAAAGAACAAGCCACCGTCATGTTCCGGTACCTCGACTGCAGGGAAACAGGGGAGAATTCGCTGCAACTATGAGCACTAGCTCCAACTGAATTGGAAAACTCTTCTTGGTGGGCACACAACCGATGGAACATTCTTGTTCTGTTCATATTACAGTATGGGTAGCTTCGTCTCATGCCCAGCCACTTCATGTCGTAGTATAAAACTCACTGAATAATACTATATCTGGAAGATGATTGGGAAGGTTCCGATGTCGTGCCCCAACTTGGGCATAAATACATCCGGTGTACAGGCAGACGGTAGCCATAGGATGACATCGTCCATGGCTATTCCTATGTGTACCAGCTCAAGAATCGGAGTCACTTTCAGTATCGGAATGAATGTCGAATGGCCTATTTTGGTTCGTGTTCGCCTCAAGCGGAGGCATATCATCATCATCATCATCATCATCATCATCATCTTCCTCTTCAGTGTTCTGCTCTTCCTTAGCCTGTGATGTCGTTCCTTCTGGCCCTGTCACCCATCCATTGGGAGTTGACTTGAAGACAGCCGGCCTAGGATAAGAAAGATGAGTGAATCAGTGACACCAAATCAAGAGGGCAAAAATTTATCAAGTAAAACTACCAATGTAGAGCGCTTGTGCCGATGTACAAACAAAAAACTGGCACATTACTAGAAGGCCTCCTGGAAAAACTTTTAGGTTCTTCTATCCTAGTATTTTGCCATAATTTATAGAGACTACATCAACATTTGATTATAGTATCAGTTCTCGGTGTCGTTTTTCATGTTCATTAGATCAATCAAAACCTGAATCAAAGCATTTTTCGTGTTCTGAAAAATAATTCAGTCGGTTTGCCGACTCTTTCTTCTATTACAATTTGTGGTACAGCAAATCATTTAGAGGCAGGAGCTAAATCACGTTGCGACATAGCATGTGCAGTGTAACAGAAGCAGCTATGCAGCCTGGGGCCTGGGCAAAATCATACTACAGCTTGCAATAGTAGCATTTGCATCCACTTGTCAGACGGCAAGGGACTCGGCAACTCACCATTCGCCAGATTTCTCGAGCGCGCAAACTTGATGATGAAAGAGGACTCGGGACACGACACAGGCTATCTTGCTTCCAGATTGGAGAGCCTCATGCCTCACTACCGGACTCGCGGGCTATGCCTACGGCCCAGGGCCGTCGGCATAGGTCCTTTGCCGTCGGCATAGATCTATGCCTACGGCTGGCGGCCGGCTATCCCCCGCGCGGGCGT
>NW_024115849.1:0-9175 GCF_003073215.2 Triticum urartu | reverse complement strand
GCGAGGCGTGGACGACTCTGTTGCCGCCCTGCGTCTGCTCGACGGGGCCCCCCGCCCGGACGTGATCCTGTGGAACGCCACGCTCGATGCTCTGACGCGGAGCTGCCGTCTGGGCGACGCCGTGGTTCTGTTCCGGCGGATGGCGTGCGTGCTCGGGGCGTTCGATTCGGCCACCCTGGTCATCATGCTGTCGGGGGCGTCGCGTGCCAGAGAGATGGAGCTTGGGACGGCGCTCCATGCCGCGGCTGTGAAGAGATGCCTCGACACTGACCTGAACCTTCAGAATGCTCTCGTGCACATGCACGCGAAGTGTGGGCGTTTCTGCACTTCGGAGGCTGTGTTTTGGAGGATGCCGTGTTGGGACACCACCTCATGGAATTCTATGATTGGTGGAAGCACGTTCAATGGACTTTTTGAAGTTTCGGCTTGTTGCTTCAGGGAGATGATCCCTTTGGGGGTTCAGGCAGATGAGGTCACCCTGTCTTCTGTCCTTGCAGCATATTCTCGCACGGATGGTCTTTTTGCCTTTGGGAGGTCTGTCCATGGCTGTGTTGTCAAGCTTGGTTATGACGACACTGCATCTTGCTCGGTGGCGAATTCTCTTATAACATTTTATTCAGCCCTTGGATTTACCGAGGACGCAGGGAATGTCTTTGCAGGCATTTTGAGTAAAACTTTGGTATCATGGAATGCTATGATCAAGGGATTGGTGGAGAATGAAAAGGTCAGCGAAGCCCTCTTTGTTTTCCAAGAAATTATATCAGGGTACCAGCCAGATTATGCCACTTTGGTGACTGTAATTTCTGGCTGTGCTGATCAAGGACTACTCTGTGAAGGGAAAGAAATCCACGGATACATAGTCAGAAAAGGCCTTCTGCATGAGGAGTCTTCTATAGGAAATAGCTTACTTGGCTTATATATGAAATGTCATGACTCATTTACTGCTAAGCTTTTGTTCAGGACAATGCCAGTAAGAGACCTCATATCGTGGAACACAATGCTTTCTGGTTACTCAAGAGATGTCTCACTGGGAGTAGAGGCTCAAGCTATGTTCAAGGAGCTGCTTTCTGAAGGTTTAAAGTGCACCATGACCACTATACTTGCTGTTCTACCTTCATGCTCTTGTCCAGAAGACCTTAGCTTTGGCAAAGGAGTTCACTCTGTTATCCTGAAGTATGGATTTGTGAGTGCAGTTTCAGTTGTTAATGCGTTGATGCACATGTACATATGCTGCGGGGACACACTGGCTGCCTTAGCGCTGTTGGAAAGAATAATGTTGGTATCAGATATTATTTCATGGAATACAGCCACAGTAGGCTGTGTACAGAATGGACTACATGGTGACGCCTTGGAAGCATTTCGGTTCATGCATTCATCTTTGCCAGTAAATCCTGACAGCATTACACTAGTTAGTGTTTTATCAGCATGTGGAACTCTTAAACTGCACTCCCTAGGAAAGTCCATCCACTGCATGTCACTGAAGCACTTGCTTGCATGCAATTTGAGGGTGAAGAATGCCCTGTTAACCATGTATTTCCGGTTTGCAGATACTGAAAGTGCCGAGTCAATCTTCTATAGTCCCGGAGATATAAATTTGTGCTCCTGGAATTGTATGATTTCTGGCTTTGCACGGAATAACGATGGCTGGAGAGCATTGCAGTTCTATCAGAAGATTGAAGACTTCGTGCCTGATGAAATGTGTACAGTCAGTATCATCTGTGCTTGCACTCAACTAGGGGATCTTAGATATGGAAAGAGCATACATGGGCATGTGGTCAGGTCTGATCTTCAAAATAATGTTTTTGTTTCAGCATCGCTAGTTGATATGTACAGTAAGTGCGGAAGACTCGACGTTGCTGTCAGAGTATTTGAATCCTCTGCTGAAAAATCAATTGCTTGCTGGAACTCCATGATATCAGCTTTAGGATTTCATGGGCATGGGTTGCGATCAATAAAACTTTTCTGCAAGATGATTCAGTCTGGGATGACAGCCACGAGAAGTACTTTTATTGCTCTTTTGTCAGCTTGCAGTCACTCTGGACTCACTGATGAAGGATGGGAGTATTACCACCTTATGTCAGAGAAATTTGGGATCATTCCAACAGCCGAACACCATGTATGCATCATAGACATGCTTGGACGTGCTGGTCGGCTGCAGGAAGCACATAAATTTGTGGAGAGTTTACCATCCAAGGAAGCACATGGAGTTTGGGGTGCACTGTTAAGTGCTTGCAGTAACAAGGCTGAACTCAAGATGGGCGAGTCCACCGCAAATCATTTGCTCTGCCTGGAGCCTGAAAACAGTGGTTATTATGTGACAATTTCTAACCTGTATGCAAATCAAGACATGTGGGATGGTGCAGTCCAGGTTAGGGACATTTTGCAAGATAAAGGATTGATGAAGCCCCATGGTCACAGTATTGTTGGATAAAGGGTGGCTAAGGAACCATGGAAGCTATGCTTTCCAAGAAAAATTTCCACTAAATCACCAAAGGTGCACGTTCCCTTCACTATTTTTTGTCATGCAGACTCGCTCAAGCACGATGTAGGTATCTGACTAGTTGGCTTAACTCTTTCTGGTTAGACACTTTCCCTTGAATAGTAATGAAGTGATTGAACCTATTTACTTAGTATGTCAGGATGAATTTCCTCGTTTGGCCTTCAAATTTTTGTTCAAATTCTGAACTTTTATTTGTTATGCTGTTTGTGGATTGATCACTCTTGAACTAATTGTGCAAGTATGTTACTGGGGATAAGCAAAACAAAATGATATTTTATTCCAAAGGTTTTCGTCCTTTAAGCAATGGAAAATTAATAAATAAAATAAACGGGAGGGCAAACTGTGATGTATCATATCATACTACTCTGTTATTATTCTGAGCCAAACAAGCTTATGCCTGTGAGAAAGAAAAGTTGAAACGAAGTATGTTAATGAGCTCAAGTGTTTATATGTCATATCATTTTTTTTGGACGCCCTTCATTACCTCATCTAGATTACTTTTCACAAGTGTTACTGGCACTCTAGCATGAAATCCATCTAGTCATTTCTTAAACAACCGTTTATTTCATGTAGGTGGTCCTGTCAACCAGTCACTTAATCTTATCTCATATTCACCGACAATCCCGTGTACAAAGCATCCAGAGTATTGGGAGTTAATTTTTTACTTTTGAGATATGTGAGTTAAATCCTTCCTACTCAACTGTAACAAAATAATTGTGTGTTCGTTTCTCCAGGGATAATCAGGACCCACTCTTCACCCCCTATCCATTCTCGGAGCGGTTTATTGTTTTTCATACAACTTGCAAACATATATAAACTGATGAAATTTAGTGTAAGAAAAATAAGAAGCGGTTGTTTAATTTCATAAGCAAACAAATCCTCTCATTTAGGTTTCAAGGGCTTGAGGGCCAAAACTCTACGACCAAGATACAACCTCACGCGAAGATTAAATGCATCTAACTGTAGCCAGTGACCGCGTGAAGAAGCAGTTTCCATGTAAATATTATATTTTGGCTGCCACATGGGATAATTGGGCTCGCATACAATGCACCAATTGGAGGAAAGAAAACCCATTGCAGGTGTTCTATAACGATCTGCTGGGGAGATTAAATCCAACATTTTTCATGAATGACCAAAAATAACGCACATACTCAGTGTACCTGGCTTAATAATGATGGACAGAGGTAATAGACAGAAGTACGAGCTAGCTCAATTTACTCACTCAAGGTTTTTCTTTTTTCAACAAATGTTCAGAATCTTAAAAAATGTCTATATGTCTTTAGTTGAAAAATTGAAGAAAAGCTATGCATGAAGAATATATGGCTGTAATGAAGAGTAACACCTGACACTTTGTACTCCACCTCGAGGTAAAAACGTGATGGGCCACAAACAAGTTTGTCCCATGTATAAAGTGTGCCTTGTTACTACACGCTTCAAGAAGCATTAATGTTTTGATTATCAGGATGCTAACCCTATTGTAAAAGCTTCCACCATAAGAATTGTACTAGCACATATGCCCGTGCATTGCAACAGGGGTGAAAATTGATATGTAGTTCAATTTAGGAAACATTGGATGCGCAAGTACAACATATCAACTCATTAAGTAGTTTAACTGACACACTCAGTTGCCCTAAGGGAACTCCCCACTATATTTGAACTTATAACATTTGTATTAACCCTAAATTTAGGTTGTGAATGTGCAGCCGATGAACTTACAACACGGCCAAGTTAAACAATGTCGGATTGCAATTATACATTAAGTTATATCATACTGCCATAATCTCATAATATACCAACTATCTCATGTTCACCGACAATCCTGTGTACAAAGCATCCAGAGTTTTGGGAGTTAATTTTTTCTTTTTGAGATATGTGAGTTAAATCTTTCCTACTCAACTGTAACAAAATAATTGTGTGTTCGTTTCTCCAGGGATAATCAGGACCCACTCCTCACCCTCTATCGATTCTCGAAGCGGTTTATTGTTTTTCATACAACTTACAAACGTATATAAACTGATGAAATTTAGTGTAAGAAAATAAGAAGCGGTTGTTTAATTTCATAAGCAAACAAATCCTACCATTTAGGTTTCAAGGGCTCGAGGGCCAAGACTCTGCGACCAAGATACAACCTCACGTGAAGATTAAATGCATCTAACCGTAGCCAATGACCGCATGAAGAAGCAGTTTCCACGTAAATATTATATTTTGGCTGCCACGTGAGATATTTGGGCTCGCATACAATGCACCAATTGGAGGAAAGAAAACCCATTGCATGCATTGGCTGGTGTTCTATAACGATCTACTAGGGAGATTAAATCAAGCATTTTTCATGAATGACCCAAAAATAACGGACATAATCAGTGCACCTGGCTTAATAATGATGGACGGAGGTAATAGACAGAAGTACGAGCTAGCTCAATTTACTCACTTAAGGTTTTTCTTTTTTCAACAAATGTTCAGAATCTTAAAAAATGTTTGCATTTGTAAAAATTAGTTTATTTTTTAGAAATGAATTCTTTTTTATCAAATTTTGTCCAAAAATTCAGAAATAGTTTATTATTCCAAAAAAATCACTTCTTTTAAAAAAAGTTTGAAAACTAAAAAATGTTTAAATCTTCTGTTGCAATTTTTACAAGAAAAATCGAAGAACTACGGTGGCAGACGTTGTTAACTCATGGGAGGTCGGTTCCACTCACGCACAATTTTTTGTTAACTGTTTTTTATGTTTTGCCACTGCTGTTTGTTTCTTTAATTCCTACGCTACAAATATTCCACAAAAGTTAGCTTGTCATACCGGCAAGGAGTGTGGGCACAGCACCCACTGGTTGCTGGTTTGATTACCACCTGGGCACCTTTTTTATATTGTTTTTCGACTGGATAAAGAGAAATCTCGCACGAGAGGATTTGCAGCGAACGAAAAATATTAGTCCCATATCGGACGAAAAAAATCTGGATCCCATCACAAACCATAAAAAATGGAGAAACAATTCTCCCTTTAATATTAGGTAAAGATAAAGATTACGCACACCAGTCTCCAAGGGATGGTGTTTATGCTTGTTGTGCAGAACACGACAATTCTCAATGTTATGCTAAAGAAAGTGTATCTCAAACAACCATTGGTATATGAAAATGGCTACACATATCATTATGTTTGCAAACTTGTCAAAGCACTCTATTGCTTTAAAGAGCCCCATCGAGCATGAGACTCTTCATCAAGCATCTCATGCGTTGGGCAGGCTAACATACAAAACTATCATGCTTCTTCAACGATAGGGTCATCTCCCGTGAAATCCTACATTGAGAGAAAAGTGTTACTTAAGTACACATGTCCAACTCAACAATTCATATGCAGCACATAGATTCATACAAATGAGAAAAACTCTTACTTCCAGGTTCATGTTGGAAAATATATCATCCACTGAGAAGGCATTGATTTCATTCAGTTGATCATTAAGAGGTTGCTGATCAAGTGTGCCTTCTTGCATAGGAAGAATGCTAGCTCCATCCCCGCCATCAAGTAGCTGAGTCAATGAGAAGAAATCGTTTGTCTGAAGGTTGTAAAGCATCGAAGTAGTTCTTTCACTATTGACCAGATGATTATCTTTAGTTGAAGTTCTACTTGCATCAAGTGCAGAGCTACCATTCAACATCGTTCCTACTGAGCTTGTGTTGCTTGCCATGTTGAATGGTGCCATCTGCTCAGTGAAGCCTCCCACTAATGTGGTATTGCTTATGAATGGTGCCTTTTCATTTTGCAGAGGCAACGACATTGCATAGCTCTCTAGTTGGTTGGTCTGTGGGAAGTTCACCTGTGATGCGACAAGAGACCTCCCGCCACCAACTGTTGTATTTGCAAATGAACTTTGACGATTGGAAGGGGTTTTGCCTTTGCTTGTCTCCATTAGCTTGCCACACATGAGGTCAGCATAGGAATTACTATAATTGAATGAAGGAAATTCATCTAACATTATCTCATTGGGTATGTTGTTGTATAGGCTGACGGGAGGGTCACCAAAACCTGTGAATCTTCTTGCATCTGACGGTTGTTTCCCAACATACCTCGGCACTCTGCCATCATGGAGGTATGACCCCATGTCGAAGTTGCTTTGGGTGTTCATCGCCGGAGCCAAGTGACCTGTTGCATCATAGTTGTTTGTACTCCAAGAGGAAGTGTCGCTAGAGGACGCACTCCATCTTCCATGTTCATGATTATGCATGAAATTGCCCTTGTTGTTCATGTTGTACGATGAGTTCCATCTTTCATATGCATCACCAGAGTGATTTGAGTTGACTTTTTTAAGGTGCAATCTATACTTCTGAAATAAAAAGATAGACAAAATAACAAGGTATGAGATGGATGCTCGTCGGAAAAAAATAACAGTAAATATGTGAGTACAAAAAGAACTAATGATATTGCATGGGTAAAAATACTCCTAAAAATATTAGGCATGCATTATATGAGATAAGCCTCGCATTTTAAGGGAAACATTTAATTAAAATTACACTTCATGATAGTTGCATTACTAGAGCTTTGACTGATATTTTCCCCAGAAAATAAAAGCTTGCACTTATGTATGACAAAGTGTTAGCCTACGAATAATAGTAAGAAAAACATAGAAATTAAGCATAAAGGTCGAAAATAAACCTGTAGATGACTCGCGATATTCTCTCTACTGAGGTAATCCACATTCATCAGCTCCAATACCTTTTTTGGAACAGCCCCTACAATTATGTAATAAAAAATTATAATGAAAATATGGAGCAGCCAACATTGTCAATGAATGAGGCACAAGATGTGAATTCTTACTATCAAGGCCGATCTGGTTGATAGCTTCTAGAAACTTGTTATGCAGCTGAAGTGTCCATGTCACCCTTGGCTTTCTGTGGGTGGTGGATACACATGTGCTTTCATTGTGCTTGTTAGAATCATCTCCAACATTTCTCTTATTCCCCGGTAACTTACTCTTTTTAGCAGTCGCTGGTTGAACTCTCTGGACATCACTGTCATGATCGTTGATGTGGCTTATTGCTTTGGGATTTCTCCACCTTTGAACATGTTGCCATATGTTTTTTAGCTCATGGGTACGAACTGGCTTCACCATAAAGTCGGATGCGCCATGTTCTATCCCCTTCATCACAACCTTCTTGTCGCAATCGACGGATAGCACTGCAGGCCATATGACCAATGACTTAGATTTAGAATTTAGAAATTCACAAAACTCTATGAAGTGTACATATGTTTTGGTCAAAGTGCCTATAGATAAAAAAAGCATTTCAATGTTCAATTTTATAATTCTGCTTCAATGTAGACTAAAATGGGAAAAATTTCACACATTCAATATGAAGATACAGAAATAATGGCTGAAACAATAACAATAACACAATGCCTAAGCCATATCACGACATGTTCCACGTAGGGAAAACACATCATCGTGTCTAACTATTGGTGAACCTGAAGATCAAGTAATATTATTGGCAGTCAACCATGTTTCTCTAGCATACTAGGTAACATCTATCGGCCCACGTAATGCTCTAAGCATTTTAAGTGATCACACTCATATTAGTTTTTAAACGTTAAGCACCATTGTCAATAGCTTTTTTATTGCAACTAGCTAATTGTCTGTGCTTGCCACGGGGGCATACATATTCTACGTGATAATTTTCATGATTAATGTGGTCCTCGCGTCCAGTGCTCGATGATACTTTTTATAATTAGTGTGATACTCCTGTCCAAAGAATGATACTCTTCATAATTAACGTGGTCCTCTCGTCCAATGCTCAATGATACTTTCCATAAATTAATGTCTAGATAATTGACATGTGTAAATAACTATGCAGCTAATTAATTGCATGCAGCTGTGGGCGAGGCAGAGATTGGGCAAGAATTATCTGGGACGATTTTTGGGCATTAATAGTAGAGATTCAGGAAAATAAGTACGTGTGGTTGCACTTTCTGTGAATGTAATTTGACTATAAATTAGTGTGCTGGTTCAAACTCAACAAATATGCAGTATTGTATGCATTACCCATGGTTAACCTACTCGATCGTATGTACTTAAAAGTGACACTCCTACTTTATATGCTATTCTCGAGAGTAAATAGTCATAAGGAGTAACAACTTTAAGGAGAATGAACATGAGTAGTAATCTCAATCTTAATAATATCAATACAACATAGGTATTTCTTAATTGTAGTATTCATGAAACCCCTAGCAAACAGATGTGGTGCAATTGTGTACTTTGTGTGATTGGTAGAACACGAATTTTAATATTAGCTTTGGAAACAACTAAATATAACTTGGTCATATCATGAAATATGAATAGATTATAGTTTTCGTTCTTATTGGTAGGATTTTACAACTAATTGAGATGATATAAAATTAAATTCTAGATGTTCATAAATACAACCAACGAACACGTGGATAGTGGGGTCTACATTACATTGGAGTGATAGAGACTCTCACTAAGCCAAACTACTCATTTATAAAATTAAATTGTAGATAGTCCATAAAAGACGCCCATCGAACACGTGGATGTGGAAACTATGTTACATTGGAGTGACACAGACTCTCACTAGGACAAATTAGCCATTGGAGTGACCATGTCTCTAGCCTACTAAACACTATCAACCTAATTATTAAAAACAATAATTGGGATCTCATAATCACGTGCTATC
>NW_024115848.1:0-10893 GCF_003073215.2 Triticum urartu | reverse complement strand
ACTGTATGAGATTTCCAATGGCTTCATTCCAAGGGATTGGTAGGTGTAGGATTTTGAGTTGAGCATCACATGGAAATTTTTCCTTAGTATTTCCTCAACCCCCTTTAACAGTACGGTGTTTCCTATGACTCAAGAAAGAGAAAATGAAACTACGAAAACAAAAGTCTTCACGCTTCATGTTCCTCGAATGAATGCCAAGTCTTCACGGTCACACAAATTTCTTAACTTTCAAAGTCTTCAGAAAGTCTTTGGAAATTCAAAGTCTTTAGTCAAAGAACTTCATTTTTAGGGGTCAACTTTCTCTTTAAATGTCAAACTCCTCATAGACTTATAGTCCTGTGTACACTCATAAACGCATTAATCCCATAACCTATAAGTCTTCAATACACCAAAATCACTAAGGGGCACTAGATGCACTTACAATATTATGATCTATGTATTCACACATGTATTACGGTTTCCGGTCAATACAATTATAGCATGAACAATAGACAATTATCATGAACCACTTTATTATTGCCTCTAGGGCATATTTCCAACAACGCATCCTAGCGGTTCTTTCTTTGCACTCATCAATGGAAATTCTCATGGCTTTGAGAGACTCATTGATATCATGCTTAGGTGGAGTAGATCTAAGTTTCAAAGAATCAACATCAAGAGAAATTCTATCCACGTTCCTAGCCAACTCATCAACCTTAAGCAATTTTTATTCAAGCAAAGCATTGAAATTCTTTTGCGAATTCATAAATTCTTTAACACTCGTCTGAAAATCAGAGGGCATCTTATTAAAATTTCCATAAGAGTTGTTGTAGGAATTACCATAATTATTAGAAGAATTACTAGGGAACGGCCTAGAATTAAAGTTTCCTCTATACGCGTTGTTACCAAAATTGTTCCTACCAAGAATATTCACATCCATGGATTCATTACTATTCTCAATCAAAGTTGACAAAGGCATATCATTAGGATCAAAAGAAACACTCTTATTAGCAAACAATTTCATAAGTTCATCCATCTTTCCACTCAAGACATTAATCTCTTCTATCACATGAACCTTTTTACCAGTAGATCTTTTGGTGTGCCATTGAGAATAATTAACCATAATATTATCTAGGAGTTTAGTAGCTTCTCCTAAAGTGGTTTCCACAAAAGTGTCTCCCGCGGCCGAATCTAAAAGATTTTTAGAAGAAAAATTCAACCCAACATAAATTTTTTTGTATAATCATCCATAAATTCAAACCCTGTGTAGGACAATTACGTATCATTAATTTCATACTCTCCCAAGCTTGTGCAACATGCTCATGATGAAGTTGCTTAAAATTCATAATATCGTTTCTAAGAGAGATGATCTTAGCGGGAGGAAAATACTTCGAGATAAAAGCATCTTTGCACTTATTCCATGAATCAATATTGTTTTTAGGCGAAGAGGAGAACCAAGTTTTAGCACGATCTCTAAGCGTAAACAGAAATAGCTTCAATTCAACAATATCATTATCCACATCTTTATTCTTTTGCATATCACATAAATCAACAAATCTGTTTAGATGGGTAGCGGCATCTACACTACGAAGGCTAGCAAATTAATCTTTCATGACAAGATTCAGCAAAGCAGTATTAATTTCACAAGATTCAACATCGGTAAGAGGAGCAATTGGAGTGCTAATAAAATCATTATTATTGGTATTGGAAAGCCACACAATTTAGTATTGTATTGAGCCATCGTGACAAACAATCAATCCAACACACAAGCAAACAAGAGGCAAGCAAAAAGAGGCAAACGGAAAAGAGGGCGAATAAAACGGCAAGGGTGAAGTGATGGAGAGGAAAATGAGAGGTAAATGGCAAATAATGTAATGCGAGGGATAATAGTTTGTGATGGTACTTGGTATGTCTTGACTTGTGCGTAGATCTCCCCGGCAACGGCGCCAGAAATCCTTCTTGCTACCTCTTGAGCATGCGTTGGTTTTCCCTTGAAGAGAAAAGGGTGATGCAGCAAAGTAGCGTAAGTATTTTCCTCAGTTTTTTAGAACCAAGGTAACAATCCAGTAGGAGACTACATGCAAGTCGCCTAGTACCTGCACAAACAAACCAGAACCTCACAACCAACGCGATAAAGGGGTTGTCAATCCCTTCACAGTCACTTATGAGAGTGAGATCTGATAAAGATAATAAGATAAATATTTTTTGTATTTTTGTTGAATAAATTGGAAAATAAAGATTGCAGGATAAATAGTAAACAAGAATTGTAGATTGGAAACTTATATGATATAAAGTAGACCTGGGGCCATAGGTTTCACTAGTGGCTTCTCTCAAGATAGCAAGTATTACGGTGGGTAAACAAATTACTGCCAAGCAATTGATAGAAAAGCGCATAGTCATGATGATATCTAAGGCAATGATCATGAATATAGGCATCACGTCCGTGACAAGTAGACCGAAACGATTCTGCATCTACTACTACTACTCCACACATCGACCGCTATTCAGCATGCATCTAGAGTATTATGTTCATAAGAACAGAGTAACGCTTTAGGCAAGATGGCATGATGTATAGGGATAAACTCAAGCGATATTATATAAACCTCATCTTTTTATCCTCGATGGCAACAATATAATATGTGCCTTGCTGCCCCTGCTGTCACTGGAAAGGACACCACAAGATCGAACCCAAAGCTAAGCACTTCTCCCATTGCAAGAAAGATCAATCTAGTAGGCCAAACTAAACCGATAATTCTAAGAGACTTGCAAAGATATCAAATCATGCACATAAGAATTCAGAGAAGAATCAAATAATATTCATAGATAATCAAGTCATAAACCCACAATTCATCAGATCTCGGCAAACACACCGCAAAAAGAGTTACATCGAATAGATCTCCAAGAAGATCGAGGAGAACTTTGTATTGAGATCCAAAGAGAGAGAAGAAGTCATCTAGCTAGTAACTATGGACCCGAAGGTCTATGGTAAACTACTCACACATCATCGGAGAGGCTATGGTGTTGATGTAGAAGCCCTCCGTGATCGAATGCCCTCTGTCGGAGCGCCGAAAAAGGCCCCAAGATGGGATCTCACGGGTACAGAAGGTTGCGGCGATGGAAAAGGTGTTTTATTATTCTCCCCGAAGGTTTTAGTGTATAAGAGTATATATAGGCGAAAGAAATAGGTCGGTGGAGCTGCGAGGGGCCCACGAGAGTGGGGGGCGCGCCCTCCTGCCTCCTGGCTCCCTCATTGCTTCCTTGACGTCCACTCAAAGTCTCCTGGATCATGTTTGTTCTAGAAAAGATCCTCGCGAAGGTTTCATTCCGTTTGGATTCGTTTGATATTCATTTTCTGTGAACCACTGAAATAGGCGAAAAAACAACAATTTGCACTGGGCTTTTGGTTAATTGGTTAGTCCCAAAAATAACATAAAAAGGTATATTAAAGCCCATTAAACATCCAAAACAGATAATATAATAGCATGGAATAATAAAAAATTATAGATACATTGGAGACGTATCAAGGAGCAACTTGAAAAGGTGAAAGATGTGAGACTAGGAAAGCTTGCGAAGAAAAGAAAGCATGAGGAAGGCCAATGTTGGGACCGGAGGTCTTGTTTGTGGGACCTGCCATACTGGGCTGATCTGAAATTAAGGCATAATCTCGATGTAATGCACATTGAGAAAAATATCTGTGATAATCTGATAGGGACATTTCTGAACATTGAAGGGAAGACAAAGGACACGGTTAGTTCTAGGCTTGATTTGGAGGACATGGGCATAAGAGAAGATTTTCATCTACAACACAATGAAGATGAAGATTCATTTGAAATGCCATGAGCATGGTATACAATGAGTAAAGAACAAAAGCTTGCATTCTGTGAATTCCTAAGAGCGGTGAAATTTCCAGATGGTTATGCTGCTAACCTACCAAAGTGTGTTACTTCTGATGGATTCAATCTTTTAGTATTGAAAACCCATGATTGTCACATCCTCCTCCAAAGGATTTTACCGGCGGGCCTCCGAGGAATCATGAACAAGGATATATATGAAGCGGTTGCTGAGCTGGGAAATTTCTTTAGAGAACTGTGCCGCAAAACACTCAAGTTAACTGTTCTGGAAAGACTTAAAAAAGAAATCCCAATTATTCTTTGCAAGCTCGAGAAGATTTTCCCTCTAGCTTTCTTCACTGTGATGGTCCATTTGGCGGTGCACTTACCAAAAGAGGCAATGCTTAGAGGCTATGTGCAATACGATTGGATGTACCCAATCGAAAGAAGGATCCTTACTTGTAAGTGTTATGTGCAAAACACGGCAAGACCTGAAGGTTCGATTGCTAAAGCATATGTCGTACTTTTTGGCGATGTGGAAACAAGATGGAACCGGTCGGGCAGAAATAGAGAGGGGCCTGATTCCCAAAGTGGTGATGTCTCTGTTTTCAAGCATGGTGTGAACTTTCTTGAAGCCTCATAATACTTGGAGGCTTGTGATGAGTATGCCAAGATGGTTTGGTATGTGCTCAGCAATTGCGCCGAGGTTCTACCATATATCGAGTACGTTATACCTTGTGCACTCATTATATTTTTTTGCTTGGGTTGGCACCAGCCTAATGTTTTAATTCACATGTTTTGTTGGCATTGCAGGAAATGCAAGGAAGAGTTAAATCAGGAAGAAAGCAAGATCCATGTTGATAAAAGGGTTGCCAAGGGATTTGCTAAATGGTTTCAGAATCATGTGAGATCTTTAGCCACATGTTTTATCTTTTCTGTGTTATTCACCAACTGTTAAATACCATTGTTGCTAAATGGTTTATTTGTGCAGATTGGAAAGTTACATGAGGAGAAGAAGGTCAGTGATGATCTATTTGATTTGGCATGCTTACCGGATAAGCGAGTGAGAGTGTATTCAGCATGCATTGCTGACGGTGTCCGGTACCATGCCGTTGACCGCGAGGAAAAAAGGAAGACACAGAATAGTGGAATCGTCACTGAGGGGTCACATGATCGTGAGAACATTGACTTCTATGGTCAGCTGAGAAGCATCGTAGAGTTGCAGTACAACTCTAGTGGAGGCATCCATCACTCAGTTGTCTTATTTCGCTATGATTTGTTTGAGCTTGGTAGCAAGAAGAAGAGAGACTCTTTTGTCAAATATGATGGCCACTTCAAAAGCATCAACACTGCAAGGTGCTGGTATAAGAGTGATCCCTTTATTCTAACAACACAAGCAACAATGGTGTTTTATCTGCCAGACACTCTTTTGCATGGAAAATGACGAGTTGTGCAAAACTTTGAGCGCAAACACTTGTGGAGTGTGACTGAAACTGAAGTGGAAAAGGGCCCCGGTGGTAGTGGACTAACATACCACGATGATGACTCTACAGAAGTTCCGTTGCAAGTTGATGATGACTCTATGGAAGTTTCGGCGCAAAGCAGAGTGCGAAGGGACCGAGAATGTGTGCTCGTTGATGCTGCAACAGTTGAAGGCATCAATAAAAGAAGAAAGGTGGTAGCGGATGGACATGAGAGCGAGGATGAGGAAAACAGGACTGATCATACTATGCTCCAATATTGTAGTGATGACGAGGAAAACAGGAGTGGGCATAGAGTTCCTTGTTTTGGTATCGACGACGATGAGTAGCGAAGGTAAATTTTGTCTCCTTAGTGAGCTAATGCTATTTTCTCTCCTTGGTAGTTGTTGTTGATGTGATCCTGATGTAGTTTTTGTACTACAATTCTCTCTAGGTACCAAAATGCATGAGACTGTGTAGTGATGGAGAGGCAGATGATGGTTGAAGATACAATGCAAAATGATGTAGTTTTGGTGGTCATGAAGTTTTAGTGATGGAGAGGCAAAATGAAGATGTTGTTTTGGTGAACTGAAGATGCAAAATGATGCTCTAGTAGTTTTGGTGATCATCTAGTTTTGGTTGTGATGTAAAAGATTGCAAAATAATGTTGTTTTTGGACTGAAGATGTTGTTTTTGGTGATCATGTAGTTTTGGTGATCCTTAAGTTTTTTTGAACTAAAGATGTTGTTTTTGGTGAACTGAAGATGTTGTTTTCAGAGCTGTTTTTAACTGAATTTTGCACATGGGCGCGCTCCATCAGACAGCCCATCTGATCCCACGCGTGGCTCCATTTCACTATGAGCAAAAAGATATGCGCGAGAGGGGACTCGAACCCACGATCATGCGCTCATTTCACTGTGTTTCTACCCCTGGGCTAGGAAGAGGCCACTAGTCTTCTACTCTATGCCATCTCTTTTAAAATCATCAAACCGGCCAAGTATCAAACACACACATCGCTGACAAGTGGGCCACTTGACCCACTCGCTGACAAGTGGGTCATTTTGCTACTCTACCCACTCGACCCTTTTCCCCTTGAGCTACCAAAAAATATTGGCGTGCGACTAAAAAATAATGCGTGAGCAGGGTCTCGAACCCACAACCGAGTGCTTGTTTCAACATATTCACTACCACTGAGCTAGGAAGAGACTATTGGTTATGTACTCGAACAAAACTACATGTGTTTGAGAGAGTGGCTGCCTCTCAAACAAGTGGACCCTCCTCTCCTGCAACTGACAAGTGGACCCTCCTCCTCTAATTTCACCATTCTTTTCCTTCCTCTCCCGCAACTCCTTCCTCTCCGCCATCGCCGCAGCTCATCTCCCACCAAGCCATCGCCGCCACCGACCGCTGGAGGTAAGAATCCGCTGCCTTCCTCTCCCGCAACTCTTTCCTCTCCTGATAGGTTAGGGTTTTCTGCTATTGTTTACTGGATTCGGTTAGGGTTTGAATGGATTAGGATTAGATTCGGTTAGGGCTTGATTCAAATGGAGGGGGAGTGGGTGGGTGGTGTTGTGCTGGCCTTGGATTAGGGTTCGTTTGGAAATTTGGGTTAGATTATTTGAAAGCCCACAACTAAGCTGACTGGCCTAGCAAAATATGATATGAATCCGCCGACTCCTTCCTCTTAACTTAGTAGCAAAATATGATATGGTTCAAATTAGGTAAAGTAGATAGATTAGGTTTCTTATCTACTATTAAGGCCCTGTTGATGTTGATGTTTTTGGTGCTAGCAAAATATGGAATGAGTAGAAGAAGAAAACATAGTGTTGTTGATGTTTTTGCCATCAGAAATGTCCTTGTTTTCTTACTACTGTTGATGGGTGTTGTTGATGTTGATGTTGATGTTCTTCTTCTACTCATTGCCCCTTTGCCAGATAGAGTAGTAGCAAATTGAGGCCATTGCCATTTATAGTAGTATTCCAAATTGAGGCCCTGGCAAACACATGTAGTAAATATTCTACCTTTTTTAAGTGCTTGTTTCCTATGTTCTCATCCAACTTGGCTCTAACACTAGTATGATCAGACTCATATCTTCCCATATGGTTCATTTATAGATACGCAAAGGGGCAGATATGTTCATATATGTTCATTTATAGATATAGATATGTTCATGTAGATATCTGCCCATATGTTGGATTAGATATGTAGATATCTTCCATATCTACATATCTGCCCATTTATAGATATTTGTTATGGGAAGATATGTTCATTTATAGATATAGATATGTTCATTTATAGATATGGGCAGATATGCCTTTTATAGTAGACATGGGAAGATATGGTCCTTTTATAGTAGTAAATTGTTTTGCCATTTATAGTAGTATTCTACTGTTTTGAAGTGCTTGTTTCCTATGTTTATGGTAACTTGTTGTTTAATTACAATGCTACTTTTTAGAGACGAGGGGAGGCTGCCACCGCCGGCTGCGCTCTGCCATGCCAAGAAGTGAGATGGCCAGCATGGAAGGTTTTGAGTTCTTGAGATCGTAATTGAGAAATCCTGCAGTAGGCATGTATATTCAAGACAAGATCTCCCTTCACCCATCTATTTATCATCTCTCTGCTGTATAGTGCTTGATTGGCACAATTAACCACTGCTTGACCCTCGCTACAGAGGCTACCAGACAAGTTTATGAAGATGCTCGCTGGCCGTGATCCCCATAAAGTGAAGCTGCGGGAGGCCGGCAGCGGGTGTCGCAGGCTGTGGGACGTGTTGGTGGTGTTCGACGCCAAAGGCCACATGTACCTAGGGCCCGGCCGGGAGCATTTCGCCCGCGCCCATGACCTACAGCTCGGGCGCTTCCTTGTCTTTCGCTACGACGGTGATGCCATGTTCACCGTGAAGATGTTCGACAACACCATCTGCCGCATGTACTACCAGCACGATGAGGATGCCAGTAAGCTATCTGCCTCTCTTCTTCCTGTCCTTCTGACATCGTCTCGCACAGATTGCTATAAAAACTTTGTTGCATTTGGCCAGGCAATGGGAGCAGTAGTGGGGATGACGAGGAGCAAAGTGGGGAAGAAGAGGAGCAGAGCGAGGATGACGAGGAGCATAGCGGGGAAGAAGAGGAGCAGAGCGGGGAGGCTGGTGACCTTGCTATGGTGGTGGCTGACGACGACCTTGCTATGGTGGTGGCTGACGACGACCCTGCTATGGTGGCTGACGACGACCTCGCGATTGTGGTGCCTGACAATGACCTCGCAATGGTGGTGCCTGACGATGACCTCGCGATGGTGGTGGCACCGGCGATCCCACAGCTGGGCGGCAGGACCATGCCAATTATGGTAGAGGAGTACATCTGCGTCGGCATTCGCCACTCTGAGCGCATCAGGATGATTAAGGAGAATAAGGATAAGAACGAGTGAAGATGTTACAAAATCAAGTGGCGATGTTAAGCATGTTAATCTGAACATGTCAATGTTTAGTATGTCAGGTTTAAGCTTGTTGGTGTAAACCTCTTAAGTATGACAGTGTCAGCCATGCTTAGTTTGAAATTGATGAGAATTGAAATTTTGTGCATGCTCATGGATGCTCAAGTATGAATATTTAGTTTCTTAATTATGAATATTCAGTTTGGTTATTGATGGGAATTAATATTTTGTGCATGCTCATGGATGAAAGATAAAATTATGGGTTTTGTGCATGCTCATGTATGAAACAATATAAGTTTCATTTTCTGATTGTTAAAAACATAGTTTTCCATTAAGATTGTTCATTAAGAATCAACAACATTATGAAACAATATAAGTTTCATGCTCAAGTATGACAATGTCATCTAAACATGGTTTTTCGTAAAGAATCAACAACATATTTGCATGATTCAAACCCTAGCCACGAACGGCCGCCGCGACGAAATCGGCCGGTTTTTGAAACCATTATAAAAAATTCAAAAAAATGGGAGACCTTTGATACGTCTCCAACGTATCTACTTTTTCTCATGCTTTTCCTCTTGTTTTGGACTCTAATTTGCATAATTTGAATTAAACTAACCCTGGACTGACGTTGTTTTCAGCAGAACTACCATGGTGTTGGTTTTGTGCAGAAATAAAACTTCTCGGAATGGAACGAAACTTTAGAATTTTTATATAATATATAAGAATTTCTAGAGCTAAGACCTACCGGAGAGGGGCCCCTAGGTGGGCACAACCCACCATGGCACGCCCCCCTCTCCTGGCGCGCCCAGGTGGGTTGTACCCACCTGGTGGCCCCGCAGACCTCAACCCTAACACTATAAATTCCTATTTTCGGAGAAAAAATCAGGGAGAAAGAATTATCGTGATCCATGAGATGGAGCCGCCTCCAAGCCCTGTTCTTCCTTGGCAAGGCAGATCTAGAGTCCGTTTGGAGCTCCGGAGAGGGGGATCTTCGTTCTTTGTCATCACCAACCCTTCTCCATCGCCAATTTCATGATGCTCCCCACCGGGAGTGAGTAATTCCTTCGTAGGCTCGCTGGTCGGTGAGGAGTTGGATGATATTCATCATGTAATCGAGTTAGTTTTGTTAGGGCCTGATCCCTAGTATCCACTATGTTCTTAGATTGATGTTGCTATGACTTTGCTATGCTTAATGCTTGTCACTTTGGGCCTGGTGCCATGATTTCCGATCTGAACCGTTTATGAATTCATCATTATATCCATGTTCTAGATCCGATCTTGCAAGTTATAGTCACCTACTACGTATTATGATCCGGCAACCCCGGTGTGACAATAACCGGGCCCACTCCCGGTGATGACCGTAGTTTGAGGAGTTCATGTATTCACTATGTGTTAATGCTTTGTTTTGGTTCTCTATTAAAAGGAGGCCTGAATATCCCTTAGTTTCCAATATGGACTGATGTCTACTACACAACCTTCTTCTTGTAGACGTTGTTGGGCCTACAAGTGCACATGTTTGTAGGACAGTAGAAAATTTCCCTCAAGTGGATGACCTAAGGTTTATCAATCCGTAGGAGGCGTAGGATGAAGATGGTCTCTCTCAAGCAACCCTGCAACCAAATAACAAAGAGTCTCTTGTGTCCCCAACACACCCAATACAATGGTAAATTGTATAGGTGCACTAGTTCGGCGAAGAGATGGTGAAACAAGTGGTATATGGATAGTAAATAAAGGTATTTGAAATCTGAAATAATAAAAACAGCAAGGTAGCAAGTGATAAAAGTGAGCGTAAACGGTATTGCAATGTGTGGAAACAAGGCCTTGGGTTCATACTTTCGCTAGTGTAAGTTCCCTCAACAATACTAACATAATTGGATCACATAACTATCCCTCAACATGCAACAAAGAGTCACTCCAAAGTCACTAATAGCGAAGAACAAACGAAGAGATTATGGTAGGGTACGAAACCACCTCAAAGTTATTCTTTCCAATCAATCTGTTGGGCTATTCCTATAAGTGTCACAAACAGCCCTAGAGTTCGTACTAGAATAACACCTTAAGATACAAATCAACCAAAACCCTAATTTCACCTAGATACAACAATGTAACCTCAAGTATCCATGGGTATTATTATACGATATGCATCACACAATCTCAATTCATCTATTCAACCAACACATAGAACCTCA
>NW_024115847.1:0-5346 GCF_003073215.2 Triticum urartu | reverse complement strand
ACCGAGGCCGGGTAGGCCAAAAAGGAAGGCGGTTAGGACGGAGACGCCGGCGCAAAGGTATAAAAACCCAGCTCCGTGGTTGTCGTCTCTTTGGATCACGATGAGCACGACTCCATCAACCCCGTTCACTTGAACGCTTCCGCTTAGCGATCTACAAGGGTATGTAGATGCACTCTCCTTCCCCGCGTTGCTAGATTACTCCATAGATTGATCTTGGTGATGCGTAGAAAATTTTGAATTTCTGCTACGTTCCCCAACATACCCCTCCACCCACTCTTCATTCGTGGAGAGAGCTGAAAGTGCGTTATATCGACTAGAGGGGGGTGAATAGGTGATTTTTATGAAATTCTTCACTGGGGAATTTGCCAGTGATGAAATTCCTTAGCGAAGAACTACTAGCAGCGGAATAAGTACTCAAAAGTAAACATAACATAATACAAGCATAGTCATCATGATGCAATGAAGACAGGCACAGAGTACAGGAAGCGTAAGCACATGATAACACAGGATGAAGACAAACAGACTGAAGAAATTGAACTGAGAAAATTGAGAAGGTCTTCAGCCAAAGTCTTCAAACATAGATATGAACAAGCACACAACACAGTTATGAGGAAATGAAAGAGTTGAGGGAATAGAACCAGTAAGCTTGGTGAATACAATGATTTGGTAGACCAGTTCCAAATGCTGTCTCAGTTGTACGTCTGGTTGGAGCGGCTGAGTATTTAAACTCGAGGACACACAGTCCCGGACACCCAGTCCTGAGCACGTAGCTCAGGACACCAAGTCCTCACCATATTCTCCTTGAGCTACGTGCTCAGGACACCAAGTCCTCACCATATTCTCCTTGAGCTAAGGTCACACAGACCTCGCCCAATCACTCGTGGTAAGTCTTCAGGCGACTTCCAAACCTTCACAAACTTGGTCACTCGGCGATCCACAATTCCTCTTGGATGCTCTAGACCATGACACCTAACCGTCTGGAAGAAGCACAGTCTTCAAAAGTAACAAGCGTCGGATCCACGCAGGATCAATCTCTTCAGCGATGCTCAATCACTTGGGGTTTGTAGGTGTTTGGGTTTTTGGTTTTTCCTTACTTGATGATTTTCGCTCAAAGTCCTCAGAGGATGGGTTGCTCTCAAATGACAAGTGTCAGTTTTTCTCGGAGCAGCCAACCAGCTAGTGGTTGTAGGGGGTGGCTATTTATAGCCTAGGGACACTACAACAAACACCCATATACACCAACACATATCTAGCAACGATGTCGGCCTATGTGTTGTTGGGATCCACCCCACCTCCCCACGAAGGACTAACCTCCCCGTACGCGCCTCCACCTTATCCGCGACCCCTCCATCCAAATACTCCCCCCTGAAGCCTTTTTTTTCACCCGGCCGCCTCTCCCCCTGATTCCTCTCTGTCTCTCACACTACAGGGTTGTCGCCGCCAACTCCGATTGCAGGAAGCTCCGGCGGACTCCCAACCCACTGCTCACCGGCCTGCCCCACTCCGTCTATGTTCTCCTCCGGTCCTTCGCCCGAGGCCACCACTCCCCTACACGCGCGGCACGCAACAAACCTAGCCGCCACGCATCGCCGGCGTGGCTCCGGCAGCTCTGCTTTGTCGGCCCACTACCCCTGCATCACCTCACGCGCGGCATTCGGCTCGGGCTTACGTTGGTACTCCGCCTCTTCTACCTCAACTCCGACGCTGACGTTTTCTGGTTCTGGTGTTTATTTGATTAGATGTGATTCACCATGTGTTGATCTGTACTAATTTCGGACGAATACTCTGTTATGCGTTATGGTTAGACTTTCCTCCTCCTATATAGATGGATCGATGGATAATTAAGTATTTTTCAAGTTCAATTAATCATTACATGCTAGCATGTAGCATGACCTCTTCAATAAGATAAACGCAGTTTTTTCTTATAAAAAAGATCAACTTAGTTCAAATTGGATTGGGATAGTCCATCAACGATATATCATATGTGATTGTGTATGTCACTGAAGAACATTGCTGCAAAAATCAACATGTCAGTGTAATTATGGGTCCATGATACTGGCATAATTATTTCAAATGGAGATTCCCCTTCTCAATACACTGAATCGTTATTTACTTGGTGTAACATGTACAATATACTAAATAAATAAGTCCCACTCGCATCCTCCGTCCCAATATTTGTATTTATTCTATAACCCTTTGTTCCATCTACACTCACAGGTTCTGACATTGTCTTTTACTAAGTGTGTGCTTCTGTTGTTTCTTAACAGATCGATGTACATCACTTATGCATTACAATCAGGAGAAATCGATCCATGTATAAGAAGCCTTAAGAAGAGTACTTAACTCACTTGTTTATAGCATGGCGAGGATCCTTTCGCTAGTTTATGTTACAGTAAGGAAAACATGAATTTGTATCTTATTCTTTTTTCTGGTTGATGTAATATTTGTTTTCCCTGGACAAAAACTTATGTTAGTTTCAGTTTCTTATTCAGTTAAAATTTGCACACTACAATCTTGAAGTTAATGCAAGAGCTCAGATGGAAATAATTCTTACACTCATGTTATCCAATATAAATTGTTAAATAATTTATAAAGTTTGAAGGTGCGATACAAGAACATACCTTGATATTCTTGTCATATGTATATGACTCATATTGTTGAAATCTCGCCTCTAAATCGAGTTTAGTGCTCTTTTTTTTGGAAATACAGGTACTTCTGAATTCCTGCAATTTCTGTACTAATTTTGTATTTTGTGAGGAGCCACAGATGTTTCCAAATACTAGAATGATGCATGATGGGTCGCACACAAACTCTTGGCCAGGTGCCTCTCACATCTTCTCTTGTTTGTACTATATTCTTCTTAAACTGTTAACACAATGAGCATGTACTTGGTTCATCCAAGAACGTAAACATGAAAAGTATTCCTCTTGTGCACTCTCCTTCCCTGACATACAGGGCACACTACGGTGGTTGGATGATACCAACAGCCATAAATAGATAGCTAAGCAATCAGATGCGACGACTATGCGAGTGTGTCAGGTACGTCAAATTCACTGATCTGAAACTATTGGATCTTACTAGGATCCCCTCTTCTCTGTAATACTCAGGGCCATCTCCTCTACCTATTCGGCCAACAGTTTCAGCATCCAGCAACCATGGTGACAAAGCTGAGCATACTGGAACTGCTCTAAGTTTCCACGTTCTCGGTAAACAAGTGAACTAAGAAAGCCAATCCTATTTAATAAATGTTGGCATAGATTAATACACTGGCACTACTTAGTCTGCATGAATGTTGTGGTCTTCTAAATTGTTAGAATAATGTCAAGTAGTTTAGTAGGAGTCCGTGCTAGTTTAACTAGCCAAGTTTGAGTCTAATTTGGTTAGATTGATTAGTTAGTTTTCCAGCAAGTCTGGTTTGCATGTCATAAGCATTTGTGTACTTGGGTGGTCGTACTAGTCCATATATGATTCAATGAGTTTGCATAGCTAGCTGCCTACATGTTATACTACTATGTCTTGGAGTTGGCATGCCTTACTAGTGTAGGAAAGGGCGCTGGAGTCTGCGTTGTTTTAGATGCTATAAGTAGGGAGTAGGTTTAGATTGTTTCGGCCATGTAGCATGTCATATCGTGGAACCAGGTCGTGCAAGAGTTTTTCCATACAAGAACAAGGTCATGTAAGAGTTTTGGTATAAAATAAGATAAGAAAGAGTACGGTAAAGGACTTCGTGCACATGTATTCAGCTATTTTGATGTTCGATTCTGTGGGCAAAAGCGAACATAGATTACTAATGCATATGCCAAATTAGCAGGCTACAGAGACTCGATTGTTCCAAGTCGATGTTGTTGGCGCTAAAACATAGAAGACTACTGTGCCAAGCTGGATTTACTAGGAGGTATTTTCTGATCGTAGTTCCATATTGCGCGAATGATTCTTCACCAGTTTTAATGGAAATTTTGGAGTATTAATAGCATTACTATATTTTATTATTTTGGACATGTTTCTCTCTTTTTCACATAATTAGTACAAGAGAACACTTTTCTTGCATGTAAAAATGGCCGTACTACTTCTGTGAGATAAGAATCTTTGCGGCTAGATTAAGTAAAACAATTCATCAACTACTGTATGCCTGCCTTACATTCCCCCACCCCTATAAAGCACTCTGTTTCTATTAACATGGGGAAACTTAAAAATTAAATTAACTGAGTTAGTTTACCGTGAGCTAAAATGACTATTGTTAGCTACAAATGTGATACTGGAAAAATCCGAACAAGAACACTGCTTTTACTTCAATCTAAAGGATTAACCCCAAATATAAAGCTAAATTTGATGTTGTTAAACTTGGTAATGAATTCTTGGTATTGCAAGCTGATACTACATTAGCGAAATCTTATAAGGTTTTACAACTACAAAAGGTCAAATTTATTAGTCATGCAGCAAGATTAATTATCACATTGCCTTCAACCTTTCTATGTTGCTGCTCCTTTCAATTTTTCTGCCCTATTAACCTATTTCATTTCTTTGTTTTGTAGATAGATTCAAATATTCGATGGTGCATATCTCAGATGTTGGTTGCAAGGTCAAGAATAGGGGTGCTACTAGATAGTTTCACATTGTGTCTTAGAATGCCATTTCCAGTTCCAATGTTTCAATCATTATGTATCTGATATTTTTGGTATCAATGTTAGATCATTATGTTTCAGAATGGCTGACACGAAGGTTGCAAGGTCAAGAATGGGATTACTACTAGTTTCACATCTTGCAATCTTTGTATGGTGTACTTTGTAATGCAACCAAGTTGATTTAATATATGATGAGAAATTTCTGTTTATTATACAATGTTCCCTGTGCAATATCAACATTGTCCTAATAATTCTTGATGGTGATATATAAATACCATGTATTTTTCATGCAATGCACTAGTATTGTAGTACTCATTTATAATCATCCTGTTGGGTAGCCACCAACGCATGTGAACCGTTGTTGGGCTCTAACTCTATACGTTGCTATCTTACAACGCTTATTCCGGTCGTTTACCAACGGATGCATATATGTTGTTGTAGACCCTTGCAACGCCACCAACGGCAACGCATACAAGTCCGTTGGTGTAGGCCCTACCAACGCTTATATGGACCTTTGCCAACGCAATGATGCGTTGCTGTAGGGGGGTTCTTGTTGTAGTGGGAGCAGCCCGACATGGTAAGACATAAATGCCTTCAATGATATGACCGTTAGGTGGATAGATATTTTGGAACAGCTGGCGCATAGCACAGCAATGGTCGGAATTTTGAGTAGCAAAATCCTCAGGGCTATCATGTTCCTCACTGTGTAGGCAATCCGCACTGG
>NW_024115846.1:0-18547 GCF_003073215.2 Triticum urartu | reverse complement strand
GGGCACCACAGTGGTATTTACTGCCAGCCAGCCGCCTTCGAAAGCATGACGAAAAGCATTAGCATGCATATCATCATCGTGTTCCTAGCTGCGATGCATATGTCGTCCATGGCGCGGCCCATCCCGAACATGATGTTGCTTCCGCCTCCGGCAGCCTCTATGAGGAGGTTGATGCCAACCCCGGTGATGTAGAACGCGTACTGGTCCTCCCACAGCCAAAAATCGCAAGGGCCTCCGTCCTGCCATGGTTCAGAACTGACGGCTAAACAAAACGAAGAACTGCAAACTCCTGATGGATGTGTGGGCCGTGGTACTTACTGCCTGGTTCGGGCACTTGTAGAAATGAATGCCCGGGTTACGGTCCGTCCCGGACACGAACCACCTGGTCCTCGTCCCCGTGCACGCTGGGCACATGATCAATGGCAGCGGTGGTGGAACTGCCCGGGTGCGTCTCGCCGCCGAGGAACTCTGGGACATCTTGGCACAGCGGCGGGAGGGGGGAGGCAACGATAGATGTTTGTGTGTGTTTGAATGGTGCCGTCGCATGTGATGATTGCTGCCAAAAGCTTGCATGGGCTATAAATACATCCAACCAGCAACGAAGTTTACGTTATACAGTGTCGCTTGCAACGTTAGTATTTCGTCCTCTCGCCTGCGGCGTACAGCGACACGCGCAGTTGCCTGTCAGACTCTTCTGACAGCTTGTGCATCCTAATACATGAATACGGTGCAGCACGTTCTCCAGCTTTCCTATATACTCGAAGTAGTGAGCTAGTCTGCCACGAATCGCGACGCGGTCCGCGCCGTCAATGCGGTGCGTCCATCTGCCGCTGCGTGCAGCGATGCATTTCTCTATATAGATTGGTCTTGTATTCTAGAGCTAGCTACTGCCCTCTGCCGCATTAGTTAATGCTCCTGTGTTCGTATAAATTTAGGGCATCTCCAACACTGACCTTCAAATTTGCTTTCGCTCGTGGATAGAGATCAGTCCATGGACCGATGCGGGAGCCGACCATCCACCGCTATTCGCATACATTTCAACCGTTGTTTGAACTAATCAGATGAAATTCATGCAAACACGACAGATTTCATCAAAGTTCGGATAGAAAGTAGCACAAATCATCCATATATACCATGCAAATAAGTCCAGTACAACAATAGTTCAAATTCAATGAGGTTAACTGGATGTTCAACAAGTTTTTCATGAATGAATCATGTCGCCAGTGCCGGTCCTGGAGTTTCGGAGGCCCAGGGGCGAACTCAAATGAATGGGCCCAGCGAAGACATTGGAGGAAAATTTTGATTCCATACATTGATAAAAATCGTGAAAAGCTATAATAAAATCATTGATAGCACCCTTCTGCAATCCAATGAACTCATCTGTTCGTTTCCTCTTTCTTCTTTTTTGGAACCAGATATATGTTTCCTCGCCAACATGTTTGCAAGAAAAGGAACAAAGGGATCTAAAGGTTGTTGTTCAAATAAGTGAGAATCTATGTTCTTCGACTATCCAAATCTAATCATCAAGGAAACCAGAAGTTGAGGAGCAAGTCGGCAACACACGAACTCCACTCCAAGTCTCCAAAGCCGCTATACTGTTGTAGAAGGAAGAATATAGATTAATCACTAGCTAGATTAAGATTGAGGGCAAAGAAAAGAGAAATTTCTCTAGATACTTACCTTTCTTTCCTGCAAGCATCCGGCGGCGGCCCGATCTGCGAGACGAGCGAGAAAACGAACCGGCGTGTAGACATGAGGAATCGCAGGAGCTCCTATAGGGTGCATAAGGCGCTGGGAACGCAGCGAGCGCGCACCCCGCTCCCCCTTCACGACCATATGGACCGGCTCATGTTAGGCCGGGACGCTGCCTTTTTTTTTCTTTTCTATTTTTCTTTTTCTCACTAATTTGGGATATCAAAAAGTTTTAAATTTCAGAAAAAGTTACTAATTTTAAATAAAACAATCATGATTTCAAAAAATGTTTAAAAATTTGTAAGAAAATGTTCATAAATTTGAAAATGTTCATGATTTCGAATAATGTTCACGAATTCTAAAAAATGTGCACAAATATGTAAAAAAATGTTCATGATTTCAAAAACTGATTCTTGAATTAAAGAAATGTTCATGATTCATAAAAATGTTCATGATTTTAAAAAATGTTCTTGAATTCAAAAACATATTCATGATTTAAGATAATGTTCAACATTTCGAAAAATTGTTTAGGATTCCGAAATAATGTTTGTTTGTTTCAAAAAATGTTCACAATTCGGAAAAAAATATTCATGAATGCTCACAATTTCAGAAAAATGTTCATGATTTAGGCAAAAATGTTCACGATTTTTAAAAATTATTTGTGAGTTTTAAAAAATTTCATGATTTCAAAAATGTTCATGGTTACAAATTTTGAAATTTGATGAACATTTTTTCAATCCGATGAACAAAAAAGGAATTTTAAGAATTGTAAAAAAATGTTCATGATTTCAAAAACTGATTCTTGAATTAAAGAAATGTTCATGATTCATAAAAATGTTCATGATTTTAAAAAATGTTCTTGAATTCAAAAACATATTCATGATTTAAGATAATGTTCAACATTTCGAAAAATTGTTTAGGATTCCGAAATAATGTTTGTTTGTTTCAAAAAATGTTCACAATTCGGAAAAAAATATTCATGAATGCTCACAATTTCAGAAAAATGTTCATGATTTAGGCAAAAATGTTCACGATTTTTAAAAATTATTTGTGAGTTTTAAAAAATTTCATGATTTCAAAAATGTTCATGGTTACAAATTTTGAAATTTGATGAACATTTTTTCAATCCGATGAACAAAAAAGGAATTTTAAGAATATTTTTTGAATCGTTGAGCATTTTTACACATTGATGAACATTTTTTGAATTTTATACAAAAAATGTTCACGAATTTGGAAAGAAAAGAAATAAATTTTAAATTGGATGAACAAATTTTGAAATCGATGAACAAATTTTGAAATCAAAGAAAATATTTCGAATTTGATGAACATTTTTTGAATTCGATGAACAATAGTTTAAATCAATGAACAAAATTCGAATTTGATAAACATTTTTCGAATTTGATGAACAAATTTTGAATTTTGATGAACATTTTTTCACCCCAATGAAGAAAAAAGGAATTTTATGAACATTTTATGAATCATTGAGCGTTTTTACACATTGACGAACATATTTTTGTATTGCTACAAAAAAATGTTCGCGGATTTGGAAAGAAAAAGAAAAACGAAAATGAAAAAAGAAAAGAAAAGAAAAAAGGAAAAGAAAAGAACTCAAGAAAAACGAAAAAGAAAGATAAACGGTATATGGGCTGGCCCATACGAACGCCCAGCGCACCGGGGGTGGGCCCCAGGTCGCTCGGCGGCGCCCTACGAAATCAATAAATTAGATACTCGTTGCAAAGATCACTCCAATTCCTCTGGTTGCGACAAGTGGCGCACATGTAGCATGCCACTTATCGCAACCTGAGAGTTTTCCTTTTTTTTCGTAGATTCGTTTATTCAAAACGTTTTATCTCTCAATCCGTGCGTCCAAATCTCGAACCGCTTTCACCGTTGGATTTCTCGCGTCGAGATCTTCAAAACTGTATCCCACGTTGATAGGTTTTGATGAACTTTTTTTCACGAAAAAACCGGACGAAAAAAATGAACCGAGAGCACGGATTTTTTCTCTTTCCGAAAGAGGCACGCCCGTGCCTCTCACGAAATCATAACCGTGCCTCTCGCGGAAGCAAAACCGTGACTCTCACGAAAGGAAAAAAAGAGAACGCATTTTTTTTTGTTTCTGAGGAGGCACGGCCGTGACTCTCGTGAAAGCACAACCGTGACTCTTACGGAAGCAAAACCATGACTCTCGCGAAAGGAAAAAAGAAACAGAAAACGCGTTTTTTTTTCTTTCCGAGAGGCATGACCGTAACTCTCGCGAAAGCACAACCATGCTTTTTGCGGAAACAAACCGTGACTCTCGCGAAAGAAAAAAAAATTGAAAACGCGTTTTTTTCCTTTTCCGAGAGGCACGGCCGTGACTCTCGCGAAAGCACACCCATGCCTCTCGCCGAAGCAAAATCGTTACTCTCGTGAAAGAGAAAAAAACAAAAAGCGCATTTTTTCCGTTTTCAATAGGCACGGCCGTGACTCTTGCGAAAGCAAAACCGTGCCTCTCGCGGAAGCAAAACCGTGACTCTCATGAAAGGAAAAAACGTGTTTTTTCGCGCAAGATAATTTTTTTTAAAAATTGATTGAAAAGCTAAGGAAGACCGGTGGAAAACCAAAACGTCGAAAAAACCCCAGAAAAAAACCGTTTAAAAAGCCTTAAACGCGTGCAGAAAAATAAAAACAAAAAAAATCCAGGAGGGAGCGTCCAGAGCGCGACACGTTGCAAATGGCTGAGAGCGCGCCAAGTGGCTCTGATCGTTGTGAGGCTCCCGAAGGAGCGCTCGTTAGCTAGTTGCTCCCGACGCCCTATGCGCTATACAGGAACCCCGAGGAATCGCCGCATCGCCCCTGTGCGTGCGTACCTTCTTCAGGCCTCTTGGCAATTGGGCTTCTTTTGGAAGTTTCATGATGGGCATCTCAGCCTACAGACTTTTTCTTTTTAATTTTCATTCACGAATTCATCAGGGCCTACATCTACACACACTGCAGCACAGGTCGGGGCCCCTGGTTTGGCTGGGCCCCGGGCCGTCCCCCCTGCTGCCCTGGCCCAGGGTCGGTCCTGTTTACACTATGATGAATATAGCATGGTATTATGCCATGTCACCAAACTAAATACCGAGGAAGATACTAAATGATTCTATACACATAAGCTTCCAACATTTGCATCATGGTGGAGCTAATTTATCATCACTGTTAGAAAGGGAAACGAGAGACAATCGAGAGAGCCTTGGCACAGATATAAAAGTGAATGGTTTGTCCCAGTGATGAAGGCATTTACACACACACACACATATATAGCCCCCGAAGGGATGCGACCGAAGGGATGTGAGGCAACTTCCTCGGTTAGGAAAAGAAGGGATTAATAGGATTATTTAAATCCTAACACTCCCCATAATCCATGCTTGTTAGTGTAAGTATCATCATGTTGAAAAAAGCTCCTCCAAAACCCTGTGGGAAAATTATGAGGAGATAGGTGTTTGATATGTTGCTAAAACTCCTTCAAAACCGGTGGGAAAATAAGGAGAAAATGATGCAACATATAATGGTTATTGTCTCTTTTAACTCAATACGAGAAAACTCATAGAGTTTAGAAGACAATAAATATGTCACACATACTTTCTTAAAAATCCCGGTGGGGAAAACAGAAAATATGACATGTGGTCTTGTGTTGATATTACCTCATTAAAAACCTTTATGAGAACCTATAAAGTAAACTCATGAAGGGAAAACGAGTATAATATGATGCTTTTAACAGGAACAATTCAGGACGATGCTCCCCCTGATTCTTGCATATTCTGAAGTCGTCATATACCAATTTCATGAACACATTTCTGGAACATAGAAGTTGGTAGAGACCTGGTGAACAAATCAGTCGTATGATTTGACTTGCAAGATATGCAATATAGAGATATTGCTTATTATTTAACCTGTTTGCATCTGGGCAACACAAGAAACATTATCGTTCAGATAATGGTTGGTGGATGTAGCCATGAGGTCTGTTTCGAAGACTCTTCATGAGAGGGCTACCACACCTAGTAGGAATACTAAGCTTGTCTACGATCTGACATAGTGGGGATCTGATCGATGTATCCAATGATATCGGTGTTCACATTTCTGTGAAACTGAAAAACTAGGACAAGATGTTTGATGCCTTGGAGATATCAAAAGATATTTCTTGAGTACCAACCAATTGTGTTTGGTGGATCCAATGGCATTATGGAACGTTGAGTCCCAATATCTCATTTCCATCATCTCTTGGTCTAAATAGATCTTTCTCTATGTCTAGGGAATGAACTACCATGAGAGTTATGGAAGATAAGATTTGTCCACAATGAATTTCTTCAATATATTATGGATATAGACAACATAGTATACCATAATGTATGAATGAAGGTGCTCAATTTGTAATAACTAGTGGTATTTTGGTTTACCCAAATCTTTCATTTTAAACTCCGTCATTTAGATGATTACATGTGTCGTCATTGCAGACACACAAACATGGATAATCATCATTGTAGGAGTAATCCTTGTGTATAAGGAACTCACTACGTTGGTTATACCAAATGTACCGACAACAATAAGCCATATATTGTGACTTATTGATTTTACACAATGTATGTTGCGTATTGCATTTCGATTCAGAAGTGAGATTCCATCAGGAATCAACCATATATGTCTGAATCTAGTGATCCACATGGATATGTGATCACTACATCTATCATCTGCAGAGATAGATGATTTTGTACTGCCGATGATATAAGTTGTCGGAAAGAGATTCCACCTCTGGAGAATAGTTGGGTATCTGCGTGAACCCTTGTGCTACAATACTTGCTCTTTGTTTCACCACCTCGTTGTTCTCAATTCCATTTCAGAAGAAAACTGGTGTAGGTATTGCTTATGAATACCTTCTCAATATTGAGCAAGATTATTTCTACCTAGAATATACCCTTTGCTTGAGTTCAATCCGAGTGTTGTTCACACTTTGCCATGGCCATGGTCTTTGGATCTGAATCACTTGAAGGGTTCTTTTAATCTAGTTGAGAAATGTATGTCGACAACTGTAGACTTCCGGTTATATGTTTCTCCATAATCTATATATCAATATAGTTGATGGAAATATTGTTACCCATAGTGACTGCTCACGATTTCCCAATGTGATTGAGTCAGGTATTTCGATGTCCCGGTCATTTTGTGCACTATGACCTGGTTGGTGGAGGTTTCCCGTCCATTGGGTGTATACTACCCATCATGTGTCTGTCAAAGTGAAGTTGACTTGCATTTACTGATTCACAGGCCTTGATATCCTTGCTTGCGAGAAGCTAAATCCTGATGTACTATTCCCGTACTTCTCCCCCTATTGCTTTGAATGGGGAGTTGAGTGGTTTTAGTTGGTACCTCCACTTTTTCCGACATATTTTTCAGGATTGTAGGATTGTATGACACCTTTATAGTCAGTAAATGAATCTGGCAGGTTATTTGCAATGTGTTGTAAATCTTCTGAACGCATGGTTCAGATCTTAGAGTACGTGGATTTGAGGCAGAAATGTTTTGAACATTCCACTAATTTCCTGGCATTCTTTATGGTACTTGAAATCTCCCCCTATGCCTGGAAATGTTCCTCATTGAATTAGCATACTGGCCTTGAATAACTCCCCATGCGAGGGGCTTTAGGTATTGACGGAAATACAGTTATTCCTTACATAGATCCCAACTATATGTTGAGGGGCCAATGATGTATGTCGGGTGGTGATATCGGTATGCAACCGAAATACCACAGATAGGAAATACTTGGTAGATATCCACATATCAAAGATAGAGGGAAATAATATTATGCAGTTCTATCATCAGCGTGTAAAACTGCATGACTCCAACGTAAAGTTGGCAAGTTGCAATTCCAAATTAAAGATAATGCAATGAGCTTAACTCTTTGGATAGGATTCTACCAAACCATTTTGAGTCTAAATGTTAGGACAAATTGCTAAACTCAATCCAAGGGTCGTAGAGAAGGCACTCAAGGAGAATTCTTCAATGTTATCCATTCGCTTTGCTTGAAATCGATGTCAGGCTAATGAGCCAATGGTTTCGTGTGAATAAAGCACACACTTAAGACCGTCATGTAGATATGTCTTTCAGAACCATGGAATGCCTTAATAGTCTAGTCAATGGATGGGAAGAGCCACTTACCTCAACTTGATGCATTCAAGGACTCTTAAAATTAGCTTCCCTATGTCACTTGTAGTGCACATAAAATCCGAATGGTGTTAGAACTTAGCATCATAATAATCATCAAATATTGGAGTTGCCGATAGTTTCGGTTTCAACCCAATGTCTCAATGACCAAGGCGAGTATGCCAAGTTTTTCATGTACAAGACATTTTGGAAAACTATCTTGGGCGCGACATGTGCTACGGGTTTTGTAGTATGTGTAGTACAATCCAGATGATACATAGAGAATGTGTTTGCCATATCCGTTGCATATGGTAAAGAGAATGTATTTCTCTTTCTTGTCAGCATAAGTTTCGCTATGGAAACATTTTGACGAATATCTCAATAGCTTAGTAGGGTACGAGTTAAACTTGGGAAGCAATGAAGGATCCCGATGTTACTCAAGTACCCACAGGGATAGTAAATATGACTTGAGTTGAGCCAACAAATACCTCATCACGTCTAGCGATTTTAAAATATCTCCTTTATCTCAATGAGAGGGGAATCATTGGACTTCCCTGAGTATAGAGTCTGTGGTGCATATGTCCACAAGGCACGTATCATTTTTCATCGTATTGACTACCGTAGAAATCTATATATAGACATGAAGATTCTCATGAAAATCACTGTCGGATATATAGAATACATACAAATGAATTTGTATCAAAGTGTTGATACAACATATTGTGATATACAATATATGATGAAAACAATAATCATGTTCTTATTAGAACATCATAAATGGACATAAATAAATAGATCACTAAGGAGACTGAGGGACTAAATGTATAGTCTCCAAACATGTCGTTTGACGCATATTCAACCATCATGCTCTCCATGCTCATAGGGTCTAGTGACAGCTTGATGATGTCAGATTGAAGGTTTGAAGTGAGTTTCAAACCATTACCCTTGAGGTCCTTTGCGTCCCGGTGTCGTGGCTTGGATTGCACGCGCTATCCCGTGGGATGTAAGACTGATCTTGATGTCCATGACCCGCTTAAGTAAGTTGTGGCCATTGATGACAAGTGCCTCAAATTGTTAGCCATCGATTACTTATAGGGTCAAGCCAGAGATAACTAATTTATAAGAAGTAAATTAAAAACCATCATGGTTTTGTAATAAGAATGCAAAAATTTGATTCAAGTGTATAACTTGAAAATTCTCAACCTCAGTTGTGGGAACATAACACATTGAAGATCATACAGATCTCATAGTAATAGAAATAGTCTGCACAAGGAAAGTAGATCCAACTCATTACCTTGTGTTTTCCTAATATAATGAGGGAGATGTTATTCTCAAAAATTTACAAGTTTGTTGTGCGGGAGAAATCAATCTCGACCACTATGACATTTTCATGAAGAATGTCAATGTGGTAAACACATAGAACATATCATCCCCCGTGAAAAACCGGTAATTTATTTATATTACAGATTGCGTAATATAAATGCATCTTAATGTTGCAAAATCAATAGATTTCAAGAAGGTGGCTCGAAATCATTAGTGTGAATCTCAAATTGCTAAGGATCACACCTTGAACTTTGCATATGTATTTGCAAGAAATTGAAAATCTCAATTGCAAATAGACGTATTAATCTCGACATGTAGCGAACATGGAGATACATACATTCCGGAATACATCATACTCAACGGAAATACACTACTATTGTAATAAATAATAATGATGTTAACTTGATGTTCAAGTGAGAACTTGAATTGTATATACCTCAAATTAAATGAGATGATGTTGTATAAAAGTTGCAAGATAATTCAGCAAAGTGAATTAATATTTTGCGAGAGAAAATTAATCTCAAGTCGACATCAGAATCAATTCGGCATGATGACCGAGATGACCGAGACGTGCGATGGCGAGTCTCCTTTGTCGCCGATCTCATGACGGGCTCTCTCATATTCGCCGAAGGGGAGGTCGTTCTCCGACGATCGCGCTGTGGCTCGTACTCCTGGATGAGTGTGGCATCATCGTGGATGCACGCTACCTTCGCGAGAGAGAAGCCATCGACATTGGGGACGTGGTCTCATTCCCCTGCTATTTAGCGAAGATCCGAGATCAATCGCCGGTGGCAGGCTCGACGGTGGGGGGTATGATGGAGGAAGCGAGACGACCATGCACGGTACACGGAAGCAACATGGGGCGGTGCACGGAGGACCAGGTGCGGTGCGACACGGGTGAGGGAGTCCTGGACTAAGGGGTCCCCGGACGTCCGGCCTGTTATCTATGGGCCAGACTGATGGGCTATGAAGATATGAAGACCGAAGACTGTACCCGTGTCCGGATAAGACTCTCCTTGGCGTGGAAGGCAAGCTTGCCGGATAACTATGAAGATTCCATCTTATGTAACCAACTCTATGTAAACCTAGATCCCCTCGGTGTCTATATAAACCGGAGGGTGTAGTCCGGAAAGGATATGCTCAATACCATAGTCATACAAGCTAGACTTCTAGGGTTTAGCCATTATGATCTCGTGGTAGATCAACTCTTGTAATACTCATATTCATCAAGATCAATCAAGCAGGAAGTAGGGTATTACCTCCGTAGAGAGGGCCCGAACCTGGGTAAACATCGTGTCCCCTGTCTCCTATTACCACCAACCTTAGATGCACAGTTCAGGACCCCCTACCCGAGATCTGCCGGTTTTGACACCGACATTGGTGCTTTCATTGAGAGTTCCTCTGTGCTGTCGCTGAAAGGTTCGATGGCCCCTTCAATCATCAATAATGACGCTGTCTGCAGAGAAACTTTCCTCCCCGGACAGAGCTTCGTGTTCGGCAGCTTCGCACTGCGGGCCAACTCGTTTGGCCATCTGGAGCAGATCGAAAGCTACACCCCTGGCCATCAGGTCAGATTTGGAAGCTTGAACTATGTCGCGGACATCTGTGGAGACGTGATCTTCGCCGGATTCGATACCGCGCTGGCCGCTCCCGGTCACCCCGATGATCATGACCTAAATTTGTCATCGGGCCGCATCCAGGAGATCGCTCCTGTAACCGCTCTGGCCCTAGAGCCGGAGCAGGCCGCGCCATCCAAGGATGGGATGATCAAACCCACCGCGGAGGCCGCAGATTCCTCGGAGTCAGAGCCGAACACAGACTTAACCTCTCATGGCGTCTTTGTCATCACAACTCCGGATTCGTCTCCGGCCATAAGTTCCGAACCACGTGAGCCAGCGGACGCCGAGCTTGATCATTTATCGATCTTCCAATTCAGCGCCGCAGACATCTTCCAGCACTCGCCTTTGGGGGATGTGTTAAATTCCTTCAAAAACCTGTCCTCGGCGGAGGACTCACATTCGAACTATATCCGGCTCGAACCAGGGGCTGACGCTGGAGAATTGTGCTTCCCACCCACCACCCACTTCATAGCCACAGTCGAGGATTCGACCGATACACTTGATTATGACTTCGAGAATATCGACGGCATGGACAATGATGCCCATGACAACAAAGACTCCGTTGATACAACTAATGAACAAGATGAATGGGAAGATGGGATGGTTAGCCCTGCTAAACAGGCCACACACGAAGATTCGGAGGATGACAATTACCTTCCGCTCTTTGAGGATGAGCTGGGCCTCGGCACTGAGGATTTCATCATGTTTGAGGAACCTCGTGAGCAGGAGCGCTTTAAGCGCCAACTAATAGCCGCGGCAAGGAGCCTGAAAAAGAAGCATCAGTAGCTTCAAGCTGACCAAGATCTGCTCAATGATAGATGGACCAAAGTCCTAGCCGCCGAAGAATACGGCCTTAGTGGACCAGTCAAAAGCTACCCGAAGCATAGGTTGCTACCCGAGGGCGACGATGAGGCGCTAGATCCCGTACCATCATCGCACAATGCGGCAGTCGACCACAATTGGGCCCAGGTAAAGCGGCAACTCAAGCCGAACACCAGACCGCCCCACCTCGCAGTAAAAGCAAGAACAAAACAGCTCGGGGTTATACATAGGACCATCAACAAGAGTTGGGTAGAAAAGCAGGACACTCAAGAGCGATCTACAGATCACAAGGACATACCTCGACACATGACGACAGCCACCTATTCGGACGTGACAAACCTAGCCACACCTGGGCTGAAAACCACAAATGGACTCTCTCGGAGATACGCTGCAGTGTGGCCCAACATAGAGGCGCCGCACACCCTCTTTGCTTCACAAATGAAGTAATGGAGCATGAATTCGTAGACGGGTTCAAACCCATGAATATCGAATCATACGATGGAACAACGGATCCCGTGATATGGATCGAGGACTTCCTCCTCCATATCCACATGGCCCGTGGAGACGACCTTCATGCCATCAAATACCTACCACTAAAACTCAAAGGACCAGCTCGGTACTGGTTAAACAGTCTTCCGGAAAATTCTATCGGCGGCTGGGAGGATTTGGAGGACGCCTTTCGCAAAAACTTCCTAGGAACATATGTCCCGCCACCAGACGCCGATGACTTAAGTAACATTGTCCAGCAGCCCGGAGAGTCAGCCAGGAAGCTCTGGACCAGGTTCCTAGTTAAAAGGAACCAAATCGTCGACTGTCCGGATGCGGAGGCCCTTGCAACCTTTAAACATAGCGTCCAGGATGAATGGCTTGGACGCCACCTCGGTCAAGAAGGACCTAGATCCATGACAGCCCTTACCGCTCTAATGACCCACTTTTGCACGGGAGAAGACAGACGGCTCACTCGTAGAAGCAATAGCGCCAGCGACTCGGGCACTTCTGAAATACGAGACGGCAATGGCAAGCCACGACGAAGCATACACAACAGTCGCAATGATAATGAAAGATCACGTGACACAACGGTCAATGCCGGATTTAGCAATCCCAAGCCCGGCCAATGGAAAAAGCCATTCAAGGCAAACAGAGACGGACCATCCAAACTAGACAGGATATTGGACCGGCCCTGCCAGATTCATGGCCACCCCAATAAACTAGCTAATCACACCAACAGAAGCTGTTGGGCCCTCAAGCAGGCCAGCAGGCTCAATGCTGGACACAATGGAAATGGACCACCAGGCAATAGGGACAATGGAGCGGCTCACCAGCTAAATGCCGGTGGGCGGAAGCAATTTCCCCCTGAAGATCGATCAAATCTGGAACAAAAATAGCAGTTCGGCTTCCGCTGCCCATCTCGTATGCCCGTTAAAACTATACCGCGCATACATAATTACGCACTCAAGATACCATGGTCATTGACGGATGCACAATACGGACAAGTCTGCAGGCACTCCGGTAACATTCTTTAACCGCTTTCCTATTTTATTTTGTTTCATTATCTCTTAACAGCAGGTGGCGCAAAGGGGAAACACCTACGACCGACCCCATAGGAGTTCGGATCCGTACACTCACCTATGGGGCTACTCCCTTCAAGGATTCCCCTCGCTGAGGACAGGCGGCACAGACGTGCGATAGGAGGTCCAAAATAACTTTTTTAGACCGCACTCTCTGTTCGAGCCTGTAATATGCCTTTTTCCTATGCCTTCGACCCAGGGCACATCAAATTGCCGGGGTCGTGGCCCTTATGTATATCAAGTAACCATTGGCATATCACTCAAGTCCTAGTTCAAATTATCCGAATTAATCACTCACGTCTTTTCGGAAAATGAATACTCCTCCTATGGTCGTTTCATAGATATACCCCGGCTTAACTTGCTAGGGGCTCGGTACGGGAACAAATGGGTTGCCAACAAAGTCCGAACAGCTTTTACAGCGTACTTCGGCATCGCGAGTTTGGCCTTATATGCATCAGCTCCGAATCATGTCTTGGGTCAATAGTGGGGTTGCCCGGCTCCTGTGCTTGCTACCCTACATTCCGCTCTATCGGCTAGGGTAGTAAAGGGAGAACTACTGCGATTGTTCTACCGGTTCACCCGGTGACACACCTCAGTAGAGAAAGCCGAAAACTGACTATCATGATGTGGCGAGAGCTGGTCAACCACTCAATGACTTGTCGAAATCTCTAGTGATTCCTCCGTGTCACACGAAGGACCTCTTTTCCGGTCAATTATGTAAATGGATCGTATGAGTAAGCCGCATACATACTAGGAGCTATGTCATAGACCCACCGTAAAACTCCTATGGCTAAGTGAAAGTGTTAACGCCCTATAGTCTGGTTGACTGGTTCGCCGCATTGACACCTCCTTCACGGACCAAGATGTTAGGTCAAGAGTGATCAGATGCTTTTTTTAACACCCATGTACTTCCTACAAGGGGGCTGAAGCCGACGACTGGAAAACTTTCAGATTATATTAAAACGGTCGCATAGGAGGAACACAAGCTTTCGAGAAAAATATACAAATAGACTTACTATAAAATTGTCTCGTACAATTCTCATACACTTCACTCGAACATTATGTCTTTCGAGCATTGACCCTCTATCAAGCGGGCGGCTACAAGGACGTCTTCAAAATAATGCTCCGGTTCGTGGCGGGCCTTGCCCTTGGGGGGGCTCTTTACCGCAACATCGATGGCCTTCATATTCCCCCAGAACGTCTTGACTCGGGCAAAAGCCATCCGTGCACCTTCGATACACACCGATCACTTCACAGCGTCGATACGCGGCACTGCGTCAACAAGCCGCTGCACCAAGCCAAAGTAACTCTTCGGAACAGGCTCAGTTGGCCATAACCAGATTATGACGTGCTTCATGGTAGCACCGGATATCCTATGAAGCTCGGCCCACTGGGACATCTTCTCATTCAGCAACAGGGGGCGCTTCGAGGCGCCGAATTGTGACCAGAAAAGCTTCTCCATTGCGTATCTGTCTCAAGCCTGATAATACTGCACCGCATCGGAAGAACTCTTCGGCATGTCTAAAAACTCGTCCAGAGAACTCCACAATTGGTTAAGCTAAGCATAGTTCGGATCGCCGAACTTAGCCTGTAGCAAAAATGGCTTACCAGCTGCAATCTCCCCAGCTTGCCGGATCTCCTCATGGGCTGCTCTGGATTCAGACCACGCTTCTCGCGCCTCTCATAGGGCCTTGTCAATTTCAGCTGTCTTGGCTTCATTCTCCTTCTCAAGGAGTTCACACCGGCTAGCAGCACTTTTTAGCTCGAGCGCCATCGTGGATATCTTCTCCTTGTCTTGACGCCGAGAAGCTCGTTCGGCTTTTAACTCAGTCGATGCCTTCTCAGCAGCCGCATTACTACATCAGGCCTGCTCCTTGGCCCGGGCTAGCTCCGCTCGAAGAATTTCAACGGCGGCAGCCCCATCTGCAACCAAGCACAACTTTCAGCGTCATGCTTATATCACAAAAATGTATGTGCAGGGACTGCTCCGAATACATACCTTGCGACTCGTCAAGACGCATATTGATTAACGTAATGTCATCCTCGGCTACATCAAGCTTTTGTTGCAGCTCGGCAATATCTGCAGTCTGGGAAGTAGCCCGGGGGAAGCAGCCTGTGTTCAAAGTTAATCAGATTAGTCCTTGGATATTTCTTTTGATCCTTCATTCGCTTCCTATGGGAAGCCAACTTGAGTCTTTGGGGCTATTGTCTATACACAGGTGTATTTTCTGAATAAAACACAATTGCACATATTACAGTACAAACCTCGAAGCCTCTCAGCAGACTCACAAAGGCCTCATTCAATCCGCTCTTTGCGGATAGGACCTTTTTTACCATCATACCCATCAAGGTACGATGTTCCTCTAAAACGGACGCCTGCCACAGCATGTTCGTCAAGATATCCGGTGCCTCTGGGTCTTCGGAGGCAGCCGCAGGAGTACGGTCACCCTTTGAAGGGATCCGTTTATTTGTATCTGGCTGCATTCCGGATTATTCAGGGTCTTCATTGTTGTTCCTCGGACCCTGGGCCGCCGAAGTATCACCTTCGTGTAGCGTCTTCGTCATCCATGGCACCACTTGTTGGTCGGGGGAGACCCTCCACAATGAAACCTCAAGGTCGTCTGCCCTATTGGACGGAGAAGCCGGTGGGGGCGTCTCGCTTTCCATCATCTCCGGGAGAAGTTCCCCCGAGGAAGAGGATTGTTGAAGGGGACTGTGCGTTGAGCTGCAAAATATATATATTCCAGACATCATAAGAAAAGAATGAGATAGGTTTAAAACAACCTTGTTCACTTACTATTTGGCCAGAGGCTTGTCCTCGTCATGAGACTGCGCTTCGACGTCCTCCAGGCCTGGGTCGCCCCCCATAGGCATCTTGCCTCGCTTAGGAGCCTGCTTCTCCCGATCTTCGGAGGCGGCCCTCTTCTTCCTGGGAGAGAAGGAGATAGTGGCCCCCCTTCACTTTTGTCTTCGGATGAGGGGATTTTTATTCCTCCAGACACAAAGTACGCGGTTCCATGGGAATAGAGGCCATCCTTGGTCCTCTTGCCCTCCGCCTCGTCCTCCTTCTCCGGCATCTGGTATGGTGTTGGGGCTGCATCCTTGTTAGGACAGGATTCGCTGGACCCTCGGGCAGAGGGGCCGAACACATAATCAGTTCCACCTTCTTTATCCAGCCCTGGAAAAAGATAGCTTGCTCAGTACCATATTACTGTATGCATGACCACAAAGTATTCGAAATCCGGACGATTACAGTTAAGCCCAGCGTCCTCAGCAGTATTTGGCCAATGTTTTCGCTTCCCGAAAAATAACTTCCACATCCCTTCGTGTGTGGCACCGAAGAAGTGTTGGAGGGTTTGTGGTCCTTATGGATTAAACTCCCACATGCCGCAAGGCCTGCGCTGGCAGGGCAGGATTCAACAAACTAACATCACTTGGATCACACTGACGAGATCGATATCTCTCTCAAGGAGGGTTCGGATGCGGCTTTGTAAGGTCCGCACTTCATCCACTAATCCCCAGTCTAGCCCCTTGTTGACCCATGACGCGAGCCGTAACGGTGGGCCGGGACGGAAGGTGGGGGCAACTACCCATTTAGCACTATGGGGCTCTGTAATATAAAAACACTCCCGCTGCCAGTAATTGGAAGCCTTAGAAAAAGAACCTTTTGGCCAGGGAGTTTTGGCGAGTTGGATGATTGTAGCACCGCCGCACTCCGCATGTTCCCCGTCGACTACCTTCGGCTTCACACTAAAGGTTTTGAGCCATAAGCCGAAGTGTGGGGGGATTCGAAGGAAGGCCTCGCACGTAACGATAAACGCTGAGACATGGAGGATAGAGTCTGGCGCAAGATCATGAAAATCTAGTCCGTAATAAAACATTAGCCCTCGGACAAAGGGGTGAAGAGCAAACCCTAACCCCCGGAGGAAGTGGGAGACGAATACCACCCTCTCATCGGATCTGGGGGTCGGGATAACTTGTCCTTGAGCAGGAAGCCAGTGATGGATCTCTGCGGTCAGATATCTGGCCGCCTGAAGCTTTGTGATATCCTCCTCTGTAACGGAGGAAGCCACCCGGCCTTGGGAGCTAGATCCCGACATGATGGGAAGGCTAAAAGCAATGGAGTCGAACCTTGGGTGCTGGAACTCGGGGTTGGGGAGGCTTAGGAGAGGTTTGGCATAAAAGGACGGCCCTTGGTTCCTTTATATACACCTCCGGTATTGAACGTATCCTCCTAAGCCTAAGAACCTGCCTATTCCTAAGGAATCTTTCTCACATGATGGTTGGGTTACCCACGCTCGTATTTGTGAAAATCCCATAATAAGGGGACACGATCTCTGCTTTGACAAGACGTGCCAATGACAACCGTGTCTCGAAACATGGGGCGAAAAATGGTTCGAAATTATGACCAGGCAGGCGTGACGTCACATTACTAAAGTTGTCAGCAGATTGGACTCATGTGTTATTATATTCTCTCTGCGGTTGTGTGCGGTATGTGTCACAGGTCCGGACATGATCAATTCGTCTGGAGACTATTCGGGAGTTCGGAATGAGGAACCCGCCTTGCAATATCGAAGACAACACTACGCGCCGGATACCTTGTCATTGAAGCCAGGTTCAGGGGCTACTGAGGGAGTCCTAGACTAAGGGGTCCTCGGGCGTCCGGCCTGTTATCTATGGGCCGGACTGATGGGTTGTGAAGATATGAAGACCGAAGGTTGTACCCGTGTCCGGATAAGACTCTCCTTGGCTTGGAAGGCAAGCTTGGCGGATAACTATGAAGATTCCATCTTATGTAACCGACTCTATGTAACCCTAGATCCCCCGGTGTTTATATAAACTGGAGGGCGTAGTCCGTAAAGGATATACTCAAGGGCTGCAGCCTAGGAGGTGGCGCGCCCCCCCATGGGGAGTCCGAATTGGACTAGGAGGGGGGGGGCGGCCCCCCTTTCCCTCTCCCTCTCCCTCTCTTTCCTTCCCCCTCTTCCTTCCTAGTTGGACTAGGAAAGGGGAGTCCTACTCCCACTAGGAGAAGGACTCCCCCCTCTCCTTGGCGCACCAAGGGCCAGCCGGCCTCCCCCTTGCTCCTTTATATACGGGGGCAGGGGAGCACCCCTAGACACACAAGTTGATCCTCGTGATCGTTCCTTAGCCGTGTGCGGTGCCCCCCTCCACCATATTCCACCTCGGTCATATCGTTGCAGCGCTTAGGCGAAGCCCTGCGCCAGTAGAACATCATCATCGTCACCACGCCATCGTGCTGACAGAACTCTTCCCCGACGCTTTGCTGGATCGGAGCCCGGGGATCATCATCGAGCTGTACGTGTGCTAAGAACTCGGAGGTGCCGGAGTAACGGTGCTTGG